>NC_071284.1:6165000-6172500 GCF_001660625.3 Ictalurus punctatus
GGCAGTGATGCTATTTCGACATTTCCAGGACAACATTATTGTGCAGAAACTACTGAAACTATTGTGATAAAGAATTTTCAGCACATGCCTTGTTAAAAAGCAAAATCCCACATCCTTACATAAGAGAGTCAGTAAGCCTAATATCCTGACATTCTAATTTGCACACTAATCAATTACAGTGAAAGCAATTTGAATGAAGGATTCACCACCCCCATCCCAACACACACACACACGCACACACACACACCATTAAGATAATGTGTTTTCACATATTTAAGCTTCAGAGCCCCTTCCTTTCTTTTCTCTGGCTCGGATCCAGGGTCATAAATGGTTTAATGGTTACTTTAAAGTATTAAAGGTGTTAAAATCTGTGTGCAGTGAGATTGCATCTGTCAAATCAGTGCCACTCAAATCTAATGTAAGCTCAAGAAGTGCAGCTTTGAATGATTTTGGACAACAAAATAGCAAGGGGAACTGGTGGGTCTGTAACCACTCCAAACTGACAAGCAAGAGCTGTATTTCAAACAAAATATTACGTTAGACATGGTGTGCATGGTGATTGGGATCTCGCAGGATCCAACATTTTCATTCATTTAGTCCTCATCCTTTACACCAATTCTGTGTTTCACCATTGATTAGATGGAGTACACCCTGTTATGTCATAGTACCTTCATGTATTCATTGTCTTGTTAAATCATTGACCCTCTTGGATTTTCCCAAAGACAATTTCCAATTTTGCATACTCAATCCTCTTACCGGCTTGTTTTCAGGAGGTGGGAGAAAACTGGAGAACCCAGAAGAAACCCATGTAAACACGAGGTGAACATGTGTAACCCAACATCGAACCAGGGACTCTGGAGCTGTGGTACCATGCCACCAGTTTAGCGGAAGATTATTATTCGAAAGTGCTTCGAGGTCAAAAAAAAAAAACAAACGTGTAATTTAGGTTCTTCTTTTAGCATCCCAAAACACGGTTCTCAACTCTTCATCACTGACCCAGTATATCATCTGTCCTCCTCCTCCTCCTCCTCCCACCACCTCCACCCCACTTTCTTCATTCACTCACTCTTTTAGCCTCGTTCTATTAATTCCCTGCCCCTCTCATTTCACCTAGATAATGTACTTTGTATGACGTACACTGTAACACACACACACACACACACACGCACACACGAGTGTGCACACAGTTGCAGCAGAAAGTACTAAAACCGATAAAACAGAGCATGCTGTATAAAAATATCTCCGCTCTGCTGTCCTCTCTTCCCTCTTTTCCTCTGGAGTGATGAATAATAGAGGGTTGCTTGTTCTCTCTCCCTCCCCCGGTTAATCAGGCCTCGCCTGGCTACCCTCTCCTCTCCTCCGCTCATCTCCCTCTCCACACTTTAATAAATCATTCAGTGCTTCAGGAAGACAGGAGCATCAGAAGCAAGTAGAAGCGGAGAGCTCGGCACTTACTGACCCATCTCCGTCTTTCTCTCTCTATTTCTATCGCTCACACACATTCTGCCTCTAGTGTGTTCTCTGTCTGTTGTCTTTTTCCCTAGCTTTGTGTTTATCCCTTTTTCTGTATTTTTTTTTTCTGCAACCGTTTGTTGTTGTTCTTGCTCTCCCCCTCTCACCACCTCTCACCAGAAGTTCCATAGGCTGTGCTTTACTAAAGTGTGGTCTAAAAACCCCAGTAACACTACTGCACCTAAAACACACACACACACACACACACACACACACACACACACGCACACCATAATGCTTCTCCCATGAAGCATGTCGCTGTGTATGAATTATAAATCGCCCCCAGGTGTGAACGACTGTGTGAATGTCTGCATGCACTGTATCATGCAATGCACTGCGGTCGTTTCCCATTGTTCCCAGGATCGGCTCCGGATCCATCGCAACCCTGACCAGGATAAAAATAAAAACAAAAAAAAGGTCTTGACAGAAATAATTAATAGTAATAGCAAAGAAGGAGAAGAAAACACTGCATCTTGAAAAGTTAATACATTGACTATAAGAGAAACACAAGGTTCCACTTTCATCTACCACTCTTTACTTTCTATCTCTCTCGTTCTTTGTGGGTCTCCTGGGGAACTTTTCCATTTCAGCACTTCCACCCCCTCCATTTTTAATCTGCCTTTTTATTTTTTTTTTTATTTCTCCTCCTCCTTTCCTCTTGGTCTATTCTGCACTCTGCCTTTCCTGGCTTACTCACAGTGATTGCAGCATTGACATCAGCCCTTCTCTGGTGCATGCACACACACATACACACACACACCACACACACACACACACCACACACACACACACACACACACACACACACACACACACACACACACACACACACACACACACACACACACACACATGAAGATGTGCCAAAGTAACCTTTATTCCCTAAGAACATAATGAAATGGCAAATGTCATAATCCATCTCAGAGGAGCAGGCAAGAAGAAAAACAAAGAGAGAAAGAAAAATCCTCTAAATCCACATGTATGAACATCTGTACATTTTTTTTAAACCCTTACAAGGTGACAAGTGAGCAGATATGTTAATCTTCATAAAGTCCTCGTTCACAGCACCATACATTTTTTATTCGGTTGAAATACTAATGAACTCTTGTGAGAAACCAACCATTAAAAAACAATTGAAGCCATTGATTTGCTTGCCTTTCTAGATGATAGATTCTCTAACGTCCAAACAAGTCGCCTGTCGCTGTACTATGAAGTCGCCAGTAGGTATTCCTACTACTGGTCGCCATAGTAACATTTATCAGTGGGTGGCGCAATCCCATTTTTGACAACAAACCAATTTTATGGCTGCTAAAATGTAACGTTCTGTAGGGACAGATTTTGTATATACAATTCACCAGTGTATATATGCATCATATCCTATGAGATGAAGGAGAAGCCGTGTGTGTTCTTTGCAACTGCGGTCGTCTTTCTGCCTCGAAAGTGCAAGCGCCGGATTGTCTGAGTTCAAGAAACAGTTCGGACTTGCAGACAACATGGAGGATCACGGATCACATGATCAAGCTCTACTGTCTTTATTCCCATTGGTAGTCCCTGCACAAAGCCGCTCCAAATTTGAAACTTTTCTCAACTCTTTCACCTCGCTGGACACGCCCACATGTAATTGCCGACGGTAACTGTCGCCAGCTCTCATTGAAAACGAATGGTCTCCAGGCGCTTTTTGACGCACTGTGAGTCACTATATGATTGAACGTACCTTAAGAGTTGCACCTGAATTACACCTAGTGGTCAAAAATGGGAACTGCAACAAGAGCTAACAGAGCTCCATTGGGGCAGGAATCATGCTGCTCCTTGCTTGAGCATGGAGCAACAGACAGCACAGTAAATAAACAGGGTTGCAGGTTTTTGCCAAATTGGGCTAGTTTAAAAAATACCCCACGGCCACCAAGACCTTGATTTATAACAAATAATTGGAATTACATCTGATAAATTCCTCCAAACAAAGGCGAAGTGTAAGTGCAGAGAATGTGTCTATGATGTACAGAACCATTTCTATTGTAAGATATATTGCAAAGATTGGGAGAGGGAACAAGGGGCTTAGGGAGTGGCTAAAGGTAGTGTAGCTCAGTCGTTAAGACAGTGGACTCCTGATCAAACAGTCATGAGTACACATCCCAGCACTACCAAAATGCCACTGCTGGGCTCTTGAGCAAGACCCTTAACACTCAACTGCTCTGTCGTATAAAATGACATAAATGTAAGTCCTTTTGGATAAGGGTGTCTGCCAAAGGCTGTAAATGTAAACCAGAAATGCATATGCACCATGGTGACCTTGTTTCCCATGCAAAAAGCGTGAAAAAATCGGTCTCTGTCTGTACAATTCCTGAATTTGAGCTCTAGTTTCAGGTCTTTTGTGTGGTTTTTGAATTGTAGTCGGGCTGGAAATTTAAATGAAGTTTAGCTGGCAAGCCTTTCTTAATTATATTTGCTCAATGGTGAAAGGAAATGCATTTGCTGTATCAAACCCAGTTGAACAAATTCACGTCTAAAGTGAGACGAGTTGTGAGAGAGTATGCTGGATGACTGTACGTGTGTTTCCCATTACAGTGTTACTCTAAAAATTCAGTAGCTAGTAGTCTATAGCATAAGTGAAGTGTGATATCCTCTCGACTTAATTTTCCTTGAGGCTGTGTTGTTATCAATGTCGACCTGCCCAACAAAATCTACGGTCACAAGCATCCTTTCTCTCTTCTTTATCATCCCCATGTTTTGTTGTTTCTCATCACCCCAATCATTCATTCTGTCATTCTGCTCTGCAGCGCTCTCAATAGCAATTGCCCCTAATCTGCCTCCATTAAGAGCTCGCCTTCACTCCTCACCACACACTATTCATTACTTTCAGTACCAAAGAGACTGAGAAACCCCCACCCCCACCCCCACCACCTTTTTGTCTGCATCTTCCCTCTTTCTCTCTCTCTTTTAAAGCCTGAAGGGCTCATGAGCCATTTTCTCATCTGAGAGCTGTTTGCTTTGTGTCTCTAATCCCGCTAAATGGCTACTCTAGCAATTATTTCATTATTTTTACATCTTCCTTACAGTCATCAAACCTTGATGGAGCTCTAAAGATCCACAGCTTCTACGTGTATGAGAGTTTGATGTGTGTGTGTGTGTGTGTGTGTGTGTGTGTTCTCTGATTAGTGTACCTTGATAAGGAGATCTGAAATTGCTCTACTGTTAACAATTGCTGTTATTGTGTATGCTAAGTAAGCTGATCATTTGAAAAAATACTAATATATGGATGGGTGAGTATTTGCATGGATGTTTGTGCAGGTGGAATGGTGTGTATATATGTGTATTGAGGATGCAGGGTTTCTGTACACGCTGGTAGGTGTTTGTGTGAGCGGAAGAGCATGTTAGACCATGGTGATAGCAATTCGTTCCTCTTGATTAGTCTTTGTTGTGTTCCTCCTTGCTTCTTGTTCCTAATGAAGTGCTATTTCAGTTCCCACTGAGGTTAATGGAAAAAGAGGCAGGGAGCAAAACTGCTGTGCTCACAGAAAACACACACACACCTCCAGAGTGAGAGAGAGAGAGAGAGAGAGAGAGAGAGAGAGAGAGAGAGAGAGAGAGAGACTGTTGAGAGGGAGATATGTAGTCTTGTGGAACATGATTAGCAGCTTTTCTAATTCTTTTGTTTTGTCTGCTGATGTACATCATCTTCATTCACCCTCCTCTGTAGTAACAACCAGCACGTGTTCCATTTACGACCACAAATTAATATGTCCCAAGCTTGATAATTGTTCCACTTTATTAGGAACACTTGTACACCTGCTCATACATGCAATTATTCAAACAGCCAATCACGTGGCAGCAGCACAAAGCATGAAATCAGGGAGATGCAGGTCATGCGCTTCATTTAATGTTCACGTCAAACATCAGACTGGGGAAAATGTGATCTCTGTGACTTTAACCGTGGCATGATACTTGGTGCCAGATGGGTTGGTTTGAGCATTTCAGATACTGCTGATCTCATGGGACACATCAGTCTGTAGAGTTTACACAGAATAGTGCGGAAAACAAAAACCATCTAGTGAGCACCAGTTGTCTGAGTGGAAAAGCCTTGTTGATGAGAGAGGTCAGAAGAGAACGGGCAGACTGATATAAGCTGACAGGAAGTCTATGATAATTCAAATAACAACTCTTTACAGCCAGGGTGAGCAGAAAAGCATCTCAGAATGCACAACACATCGAACCTCGAGGAGGAGGGGCTACAATAGCAACAGATCACGTTGGGATCCGCTCTTTCTGAAATACTCAGACGAGTCCGTCTGGCATCAACAACCATGCCAAGTCACTGAGATCACAATTTCCCCCGTTTTGATGTTTGATGTAAACAGAATTATAGAAAAGATTATTAGGATTGTGCTTTGAGTAAAAGAAAGTCTACTCAGGGTAAGCTTGAGTAAACAAGCACATTTTAAGCCTAGACTTAAACACTGAGACTGTGTCTGAGTCCCGAACACTCATTGGAAGACTGTTCCATAAATGTGGGGCTCCATAAGAGAAAGCTCTTCCCCCTGCTGTAGCCTTCGATATTCAAGGTACTGACAAATAGCCTGCACCTTTTGATCGAAGTAGGCGTGGCGGATCATAGAAAACCAAAAGTTTGCTTAGATACTGTGGTGCGAGACCATTTAGTGCTTTATAGATCAATAATAGTATTTTATAATCAATGCGAGATTTCACTGGGATCCAATGCAGTGTTGATAAGATCGGGGTGATGTGGTCGTATCTTCTGGTTCTAGTAAGGACTCTAGCAGCTGCATTCTGGACTAACTGGAGTTTGTTTATGCTCCTACTGGAACATCCAGACAGTAAGGCACTACAATAATCTAGTCTAGAGGTGAAGAAAGCATGAACTAATATTTCTGCATCATGTAATGACAATATATTTCTTATCTTCGAAATATTTCTGAGATGAAAGAAGGCTATCCTGGTAATATTATCTACATGAGCTTCAAATGATAGACTGGAGTCAATAATCACACCAAGGTCTTTTACTGCTGTAAAATGTCCTTGTTAACACACATACACACACACTTACACACACTAACCAGTCCACCGCAGCCTGAAAATAACACTACATACTAACAAAATTGCCCCAGTCTAATCATTCTGGGTGCGTTTTTTTTTCTTCCTATTGTCTATGTGTAGCCATTAAGTTGATTGTAATTGAAAATGGCAGATTTTACTTGGATCCCAGGTCACATGTGGAATCTTAAATAATCAATGAAAAAATGCATTATTGCAGGTAAATCACATTAGAATGATTAAGAAATCAATATCAAAATTGAAATCGATGACCTTTTCGGTAATTATAGCACACCATCTAACAAAATGTGACGTTTTATATTCCAGGAATAATGATAAAAAAATTATAGTGCTGTTATAGGAAAATAATCACTGACAGGATGTTGTGATGCAGTCAAATATGAAGCAGAATTACCGTTATCGCCAGTGAAGTTGATTATTTTCCAATAACAGCGTGTACCACAGGGATTTGCACCTCTTATACCACAACAATTTGCCATGCATTACAAATATGATTACATGCAGTTTGCAGTCAATTTTTAATTAATTAAATTAAAAACAACACATCATACTTTCATTTGTTTATTGTAACATTTAATGTTAGTTCCTGTTATCACTTACACTGTAACAAGCTATGAAATTCCTTTGCCAGCCTATCTTTATTCACTCTCTTGAAGCTAATAAGACACAAAAAAAAAACAAAAAAAAACCTGCAGCTTGTTATTTTACAGTGAAACCGTTCACATGTTGGAAAACCTTAAGTTACAGCTTTCCCTCGAGCTCTTACCAAAAAACAAAAACAAAAACAAAAAAACGCCGATACTGATATCAACAATTACACACATTTGTAAAAATCTGTTAATGTGGAGCATAAAAGTCCATGTGCAAGTATAAAAACGATAATGTGTAAGAACAAGCGAACATTATTATGAACCGTGC
>NC_071284.1:6795000-6967500 GCF_001660625.3 Ictalurus punctatus
TTTTTTTTTTAAATAGGAAAAAAAATTTATACCCATTACCTGATTTGTGCAGGTAATTTGTTTGCTTTGTGTTGAAAGTTGTGGGTTTCCCCCCCATGGTAATTGATGACAAAGGGATTATACATGTCTGTCTAATGCATGTGTGTATGAAACGGGACACGGTTAAGGCGACAGTAGCGTTCCCGTGGACTGAGAGGAAATAAAAAGAATAAGTTTGCATTTATTTGAAAAATCTTCTAGGCGTGTCAATTATTTTGGCAAGTGTATTTTAGAGAGAAGATACGGTCACTAAAAAATAAAGGATTTCTTATTACTTATACGAAAGAAACAACTATTGTTTGAGTGGAAAATTTGAAATATTGTGCGTAATGTTTATTTGATCCAATCATTTTTGCTCATTTTTATGGAGGGTGCCAATAAATATGGAGGCCACTGTATTTGCGTCTGCGTGCACAAGGTCTAAGCTGGCTTATATAATTGATACTCTTGCAGTGCCACAGTGTGAGCGGGTGGGCGGCCTCTTCCGTGATGTCTCAGCATGGAGTCATGTCACTCGCGCGCACGCACACACACACACACTCATGCACACGCACACACACTCATGCGCACACTCACACTCATGGACACATGCACATGCGCGCACACACACACACACACACACACACACACTCATCTGCACATACACTCAAACTCCTGCATACACACACATGCACACACGTACATAATCATGCGCACTCACACTCATGCATACATGCACACACACGTATGCGCACGCACACACACAAACTCATGCGCACATGCACTCACACTCATGCACACACACGCGCAGACAAGAGAATTGCATGGGCTGTTAATAGCTCTGAATAATGCACAAATCCCTCATGGCTTCCTGTCTTATGCTATGGGACCAAATGAATACACACAGAAACACTCGCGTATTTAATTGTGTAAACGTTTTATATCCACAAGGTGGCGCTCAGTTCTTGGGTTTGTCATCCATCAACAGTCAAAGCGGTAGAAAATGCAGAATACATATCAGATTAACGTCCTACAACATGACTAAAATGCAGGAAGGGATGCAACCAAAACAATAATAAATAGGCCGTGAAATGAAAGGAGAACGCAGTACGTTTGTGCACTCGTCGAAAACGTACACAGACGACAGCTCAAATTATAAGTCGTTATTTTAAACTTACCGTTGCGAATCAGGGTAAGGAGTGAGTTATGAACGTACTTGCTCAGTAATTGATTTTTATTCATTTTTAACCACAAAAAAAGTTCAATACTGCAGCTTTAAGAAGACGATCATTTCACCAGCGGAACCTCGTTTAAATAAAATCGACTCGGATTAAGGCGGCGTAAAATGTTTTCCTGATGTCAAAATCTTGTAGCTCTAGAGTTAGATATGTTTTCGATGGGTTATAATAAGGTTATTTTTGAAGCGTTAACAAACGAACATGACGAAAACAAGGAAAAATTACGTTGTGATGAAATCGGCAGGTGCTCGACTTTGTCTGTAATGTAGGACAGTATTGGCCGTATCTAGTTCTGTAAGATCTCCTTAAAAAGGAGCTGGAGTAGATAATGTGCTGTACCCTACTGTACCTGCACTGGGCTCCAGCACTGTTCTCCTACCACACGGTCTTATTCACACTCTGTCTCTATTTGGCGTCTTGAAGAGGCTCACCACAAGAGTCAGAGTTCATATTGTGACAGCGTGTGTCTTTGCCTGCCTTAAAATCCTTTTTTTTTAAAAAAATCGGTATCTCTTTTTCCGTTCTCCCAGTGTGCACAGATTTTAGATTGTCTCCAAGTTGCATCATCCACACAGTTGTGTTTTTGTTTCCTCCCTCTCCCCTCCTTTCCTCCTTCTCTCGCTCTCTCTCTCTTTCTCACAGCTCCTGAGGAAGAGGCATATAGGGAACGATATAGTGACCATCATCTTCCAGGAGCCGGGCGCTCTACCGTTCACGCCCCAGAACATTCGCTCTCACTTCCAGCATGTCTTTGTGATCGTTCGTGTTCACAGCCCCTGTTCCGAGAACACCTGCTACAGGTACAGATTTCTCTCCTTGTACAGTACTGCTGCCAGTTACCATAGCAACCCTGCCCTGACAGCAGTTGCCGTGGATACTACATGTTAACATAGCAGTGCTTTTTTTAAACCACGTTACAAGCGTGTCAGTTCACCATCAGAGACACTAGACGTTAATAGAAGTCAGCAGTCTTTTCTAGCACGGGCTGATGATTTCTTTTCTCCTTCTCGCTCTCCTCCTGTCTCTTTATCTCCGAAGTGTGGCCGTGACGCGCATGAAGGACGTGCCCCCGTTCGGACCGCCCCTGCCTCCCAGCGGCGCGACCTTCCGCGACCCAGCCATATTCCGTTCCTTCCTCTTGGCCAAGATCATCAACGCTGAGAACGCTGCACACAAGTCAGAGAAGTTCCACACCATGGCTGCTCGCACTCGGCAGGGCTACCTGCGAGACTTGGCTGAGAACTGCGCCAGCAGCACACCGCTCGACACGAGCGGCAAGCTCAACAACCTCATCTCGCTCGCCTCCAAGAGGCGCGAGAGAGTACGGGCACGCCAGGGGGCGGAGTTCGGTGCCGCCGGAGCGTTGGCCTGGCGGGTAGTGGCGCAAGATTTCAGCGGGGGCGGAGCGGAGCTTCCGTGTGTGCTGGCCATCTCCGCCGAGTACGTAGTGCTGGCCGACTGCTCCACGAAAGAGGTGGTGTTCAACTGCTTCTGCGCCGATGTGATCGGCTGGACGGCCGAGAGGTTGAACTTAAAGCTCTTCTATGGCCGAGGGGACCACGTGGCACTGCGTGTGCCTGAGGGCGGAGCCCAGGACATCAGAGAGGTGGTTCAGAGGCTGAAGGTACAAGAAGTAACAAAACGACTAGAAATGTGTCTAGACGTCATGTTTAGTGTGGGGTATAGCAGGCGAAGCTAGAATAATACTTATTAGTATCAATAAATGCTACTAAAACAGCTCTAGAATGACTTATTCAACAGCACTGTTGAATTCTTGACTCTGATTGGTCAGAAGGTGTTCATTAAGTTTCTAGAATGGCAGTTCTCACAGTAGTGCCAGGAATAATTCAAGTGATCGGTCTACATTAACGCACTCATTCTATGTTCTATATATGACCGTGTCTATAGCATACAGCCAATTCACAGACCTCTATGGAGGACACTGTACATAATCTAAGGCTAATAATAGACTATTTCGAAAAGTGATTTCACTCCACGTGAGGTAATTGAAGTGTAACGGTTGATACGGTGAGGTTTTCTGTAAGGGAATGTTTGCGAAACACGACTGCGTCTTTTTTATTTTATTTGAAGACCGAGGAAAAAGAGAGGAGCGACTGTTTATATCTGCTACGGCATAAGTGATCGCACAAAATATCTTGTTTTGCAGATGTCCCGCAACAATAAATGTACCTATAAAAAGATTAAAAAGCACCATTTGTTCATTAATAAATAAAAAATTGTAACCATTGGCAACTAGCTGTGGTATAAGAGGAATAAAAGACTTCAGGACATGTTGTTGTAGTTAAAAATAAACAAACAACAAACTAATCAGCATTGGAGTAGTAACGGTAACTCCGCTTTGCATCAGGCCACATCACACCACCATGTCTTTGATTATTTTCCTAGAACACCCCACCATGACATAATCCTTAAATAATAGAGCTGTTCTTGCAGGATTAACATGCCTGTGTTTATTGTTATTCGTTAAAGTCCTTTTAGCTAACTAGTCAAGCTAGCCAGATAAATATCTAGTGAGGCAGATGATTTGTGGACGTCTCTGAGCCAAAATAAACGGCTTTAAAGTGTGCTTCGGGTGGATATTACAGCTCGGGCCTCGGTGTTGGGTGAAATTCCGGTTTATGGAGTGGGTGTGGCTAAAGGTTGGATGACTATATAAATAAATACACAATGACTTCCTCCAAGGTTCACCCACCCAAGAAGAATTCCGTTTGCTGTAATTCCTGTTATTTGTTTTTGCATTGTCGGTTTTGAGATATTAAATTGCTCAATATTTGCCTGTAGACCATGTTTAATTTCATTTTATTTTATTTAATAGCACAATCTTACCGCCATAGGTAGGCGAATGGTCATTCTGCATTTCCCCAGATGAACATGATCTGTATTTGTTGATTTGAAGGTACACCAGCATTATTAATAATTAACTGACGGTCACGGATAGACCTTTTGAAAAACAGTAATGCTGCTAGGCCTGATTTCTATTATGCACCAGTTTATTTTATGCTTCAAATCATCATCTATGTTGAGTGATAACACTACCTTCATTCTTCCTCAGGTGCTGACAGTCGGCTGCGAGACGGTGGACATGACGCTGAGACGGAATGGTCTGGGCCAGCTAGGTTTCCACGTGCGCTTGGACGGCACCGTTTCCGAGGTGGAGGAGTACGGCTTCGCCTGGCAGGCGGGCCTTCGTCAGGGCAGCCGACTGGTGGAGATCTGCAAGGTCGCCGCGGTGACACTCACACATGACCAGATGATCGACCTGCTCCGCACGTCAGTCACCGTTAAAGTGGTCATAATCCCACCGTTCGAGGAGGGAGGGGCCCGCAGGTGAGCCAATAAATACATCTCTAGTTCATTTGTACTACAACACGATGAGTATTCATGCTGCTGAACAAATCACATCAGAAGTCAATCAGTATTGACTGAGATGTTCTGTGACTCCGGAGTGGTACTCAGGGTGGCCAGTCAGACTTCTGGGCTAGCCACGTCCACTCCGCCGCCCATCTACCTCTGCATCTGTCGTGAATGTAATGTCCGATATATGACCTGCCCCTAAAATCTGTCTGTTCATTGTGTAGTGAGTTTGTTTTATACTGTAGCTTTTGGCTTTCAAACCTTTGTCCCTTGATCCCTTTTTGCACTTCCTCCATCTCCAGTCTACTGCCGAGTTCACCGGCATGACAGTGTGAATTTAAATTCCGTCCAGCATCTCATCTCTGCACGATGGAAGACAAACCTGCCTAACGCATTAGAATCGTATAATGCCTGCACGGAAGGTTGTGCTGAGCACTAAAGACTCATTAAGCACAATTTGCACAAAACAGCAAATTTTGTGCACAGTATACAAACAGCAGCAGAATCCAGCGCTGGCGAGGCTGTCCGCATCTGTTTTCTGCTTTTTTCCTCCCTCCTCCGAGACATGTTCTCATTTCGGCGATGATCAATACTAAGATTCTTGGCAGGCGAAGCTGCTGCTGCTGCTGCTCATTTCTGCCGGAAGTTTCCTCCACTCACGGCGCAGGTTCAGTCGTTCTGAGCTGTGTTCATTTATCTACGCGAAAAATGAAGACTTCCGTCAGTGTTTGGCGTTTCGCACGCTGTTGATGAGCGACCGTGGTTTCTTTGCTGCAGTTGCAATAGATTTGACATTCCAGAGACAGCGAGGGAAGAACTTTTCTTCAGTCTGTTTCCTCTTTATGTAACTCGCGCACACGCACATAGCAGATTTGGAGACAGTAGGCAGACACTTCAGTTCTCGGGGTAGCAGCGTGTGGGAGTGTTGGAGAGAAAAGGGAGACAGAACATCGAGCGTGTGAAAAGAGGAGAGGGAAAAGTACATAACTGTTTAAGAAAGTACAGAAATGCTCATTCTGTTCATCATTGTCCTCTAGAACAAATGCAGAGATGTCAACATCGATGGTTTACCCATCGTGTTTATGATTTTTGGATAAGGCATTGGGATACTGAGTTCAAATTCCAGCACCGCCAAACTGAGGGTTGTGTATGGGGGGACGGCCTTGTTCTTCAGTTGACTATCAGGTGTGGTTCCTGATTGGTCAGAATAAAAAACCCGCATCCACATTGGCCCTTTGTTAATAAGATAGACACCCCGATCTCCATGAATTTTGACCTATGAATTGGCCTTGGTCTTGTGAGCCAATAGATTCAAGGAGGCAGGACCATGATCTCTATGGCCAGTAAATACATTATATGGTCAAAAGTATGTGGACACTTGACACATCACACCCACATGTGGTTCTTACTCAAACTGTTGATACAAATTTGGAAGCAAACCGTTGTCTAGAATGTCTCCATGTGCTGTAGGATTACAATTTCCCTTCACTGGAACTGAAAATGTTCCAGCATGCCAATGCCCCTTTGAACAAAGTGAGTTCCTTGAAGACATGGTTTGCCAAGGCTGGTGTGGAAGAACTCGAGTGGCCTGCACAGAGCCAAGACTTCAACCCCACTGAACTCTGAATCTTTGAGATGAATCGGTATGCCGGCTGCACACCAAGCCTTCGGTGCCCAACCTCCCTAATGCTTTTTTTTAGGCAAATCCCCAGAGCTTTGCTCCAAAATCTAGTGGAAATCCTTCCCAGAAAAGTGGAGGCTGTTATAGCAGCATACGACTCCGTATCAACACGCATGGTTTTAAAACGGGATGGTCAACAAGCACATATGGGTGTGATGGTCAGGTGTCCACATACTTTTGGTCACAGTGCTGCTGAATTCTCTTATCTGATTGGTCAGAAGATGTTGTTATTATTTTCTATAAAAGCGGCTTTGATGCTAGTTCTGGCTGCAAGGCGTATGCTCTTAATTTCTTTGCAACAACTTACACTTAGACTTTTACGATGGACGGTCCACATAAACAGACGAGTAATTGTTGATATGGTGATGTTTTCTGTGAGGAGATATTTATTTGGTACTTTTGAAAGGAGTGTTCTCCAGTGTTGGTGCTTTGTAACAGTCAACATTAAAGCTGTAACTTGGAAGATTTCTCTCCTGGGGAAAGTCTTCAGGATGGCGGGCTTTGTGGTTTCTCAGTAACATAAAAGAAGCTGCATTTTCTGCGTTATTAACATCAAATGAGAGAGGGGAAAAAAGAGAGCCGGTGAACAGCACAACTGATTCCTCAACACGTATTTTGATATGATTCCATGCAAGCTTCAGACTTTGATAGGAGGCGTGGCCCAAAGACTGAAGGCAGGGATCGTGTTTGTTATTTAGATGATAATACAGTTCCAATTGGATTTATAAATACAGAATTATTCACAGATTTGGTGGTAGAATTATTCACTCTGGACGGTGCTGAGCCACACATTCTTTTGAGAAGAGTATGTGATCATTTAAGTAGTTTATACAATGCTTAAACAGCCCATCTGTAAGCTTCACTTGCTGCTTAGCTCCATTAGCCTAATAGCTTCAGTACGGATCTAAAGACGAGCAAGAAACGTCAGACGCCAAACATGTCTTGGCTAATCAACTAGTTTTTGGATAAGTGGGGAAATTGTGTATATTTAACTTTTGGCCACGCTGCCGCTTTAACTCACAAATGCACACATGTGCTCATTCAGACAGCTCGTCTCGTGTGAATGTTCTGATCCAGAGTGCGGATGTGCTGTGGTGTGTGTAGCAGCACTTAAGGCATGTAATCACTGCTGTGCTCTGCTAAAGGGGCTGCTCAAGCCCCTAATTACTCAGCAACAGCCTCGACACTGCACTCAGGAGCCATATGGGGCTTTTGTGGCAGTTTAATTACACAACTGAACTCCTTTGGAAAAAAAAAAAAAAAAAAAAAAAAGCTGCCTCTTCCTGTCTCCACTGTTAAAATGGCCCGAACTCAAAAACAGAATTTATGAATGATTATCTCCTCTTAGACGGCTCATTCCCCATATCTTACAGTATTTAGGGGGAATGAGCCATCTAAGAGGAGATAATCATTTATACATATTTGGACAAGCAAACATTTGATCATCTTTGAAACCATGCCTATTAATAAAGTTAATATACTTCAACAAACCACAAGCCATTTAATCAACAGAAATATCAATAGATGTGATATTGTTCTGTGGAAAAAGTAAGCCCATCTTTGGCCTCAGAAGCTAATATTGCACCCTTTAGCAGAAATAACTTCTTGTAGGTGTTTTGCAGAATTGTACACCAGGCTTGTTGGGATTTTTTACCATTCTTTCATGCAATATTCTTTCAGTTGCAAGACTTTTGAAGGTTTTCTTGCATGTACCGCCCGTTTCAAATCCCCCCCCACGACGTTTCTATGGGATTCAAATCCGGGCTTTGACTAGGTCATTCCATAAACCCTCCGTATTTTCTTTTTGAGCCATTCCTTGGTGGATTTGCTAGTGTGCTTAGGGTCATTATCCTGTTGAAAGGTCCACTTTCGGGTTCAACTTCAACTTTTGGAGAGATGGCCTCACATTATCTCCAAGCACTCTTTGAAATGATGTAGAATTCATAGTTGAATCAATGAATGGAAGCTGTCAAGTCACTGAGGTAGCGAAGCAACCCCAAACCATAACATTTCCACCACCGTGGAATTGTGAAATCTCTTCCTGATTGTAGAATCATGCACTTACTAGCAGATCCTGTGATGAAATTTGGGGGTTCTTGAAGACTTCTCTTTGCATCAGACAGTCTGCTCTATACCCCTGTCAGGTTATTGGCCTGAATTTGCTTGGATGGCCAGTCCTGGGCAAATTGCCAGTGGTTTGAAATCTGTGGCATTTGTAGATTATTTTCTTATAGTGGAAAGATCTTTTTACATCCCTTGCCAGACTCATGGGCATCACACACCTCAATAGCAAAGGGAACACCAGACACTAGATATGAGAGGGTTATAAATAAGACAGGCTCCACATGCACTTTCTAATAGGTTCTAATCACTGGCACCTGATTCAAATTTCATGGATTTGAAAGTGTGATTAATGTTGGGGTGTACTTACTTTTTCCATGTGACTGATCTATTATTTTTTGTTCATTTAAATTGTGAAAATGTATATAATTGTTGCTATGGAAAAAAGAAATTGTCTGAGAGGTATTTAGTTTATTTTTGGAAGGAGTCTCCAGTGTCAGCTCTTTGTAAAATTTAGTGTCCGAGAGCTGCGTCGTTTTTTGTCTTATTAACTTTGTTGGAGAGAAAAACAGAGAGACTGGTGAGGGAACAACTGTGTATAGCTGTTATAACAGGAACAAACTTGTTTGATGGATGGTCCACAACATGAAATGTAACCATTAACGGATTTTAAAAAATGATGTGTAGCTCTTTAATAAATAATTGTAGTTGATGACAAATTGCTGTGGTATGAGAGGAATAAACCACTTCAGGATGGGCTATAATTGGAAAAGAATCAACTTCAGGTTGGTAAAAGCACCCTGGGAATGTGGTGGCTTGGCTGTTAAGGCTCTGGGTTACTAATCGGAAGGTCGGGGGTTCAAACCCCAGCACTGCCAAGCTGCCACTGTTGGGCCCTTGAGCAAGGTCCCTAACCCTCTCTTCTCCAGAGGGCGCTGTTTCATGGCTGACCCTGCACTCTCACCCCAGCTTTCTAACATGCTAGGGTATGCGAAGAAAAGAATTTCACTGTGCATATGTATAAGTGATTAATAAAGACTCATTATCATTAAAAGTCAATCCACTTTGCATTGGGTCACAACACAGAGTAATTTTGTCCTCTAACAGCATGCCCTGTCATGATTATTATTATGGGAGCATTATAAAACAAGTAATAAGATTATTAAGCCTAATTATAGATGTTTTCAAGCTTGAAATTGCCTTGTTGGATTAGGGTGTTTATTTCATGCATTTATTTCTAGAACGAAGCAAATGTATCTGGAAAGATGTAGAGCTTTTTCTGAGGCTTTTGGGATCTTGGGCGGTAAAAATTTCCATGTTGTACAGTTACATCATTGTTTGTTTTTTTTCTTGGCTCTCTCTCCATCTCCTGTGGATCATCAGTTGCCGACAAGTGTTGTTCCTGCTCTTCTTTCTCACCTCTCTATCTCTCGCTCTCGTTTCTCTTTCACACCTCAGTGTCTCTCACCAACGTCTCTCCCTTCCGCTTGTCTTTTTGTGGATATGGTGTCTGCAGAATCCATTTAGTTTCAGTTCATTCATTGACATGCACATTTATTTGTCTCGTCCCCCCCCTTCTCTCTCTCTCTCTCTCTCTCTCTCTCTATCGCTCTCTGTCTCATACGCTCTTCCTCTCAGAATAGCGCCAAGGAAACAGATTGCTCAAGATTAAAGCGAGAAAATAAGGAACGAGCAAAATAACAAGGCAATTAATAATGCACAACGAGTGCGTGTGTGCGTTCGAGAGAGTGTTTTTCGTCTTTAACCCCGCACAGGGATCTAGATGGGAAAAGCGCTGGTGAGCCTGCAAATATTAAACGTGTCTGGACACCTCCTTCGGCGCGAAACAGAAGTAGGTGGGTGTTAAAGAGAGCCCACCCCCTCCTCTTTCCCATCCCTCCCACAAAAAGGTCTCTCCATCTTCGAGTGCATTTCATACCATAGCTAGAGGAAGAGAAAAGAAGAGAAGCTTGTTTGTGTTCGGATGTCGGCGCTTTGCCCGCGCTCCAGCTGGTTATAAGACGAGCACGATGGCACCGCCTCAGAGCTCTGACAGAGCCTGCTGTACACGGAGAGGTTAGTTTACACTTCCAGACAGTACAAGAGGGGACAAGGGCTGCCCAAAAATAGTAAGAGAGACTGAACGAGAAACAAAAGAAGATAAAACAGCCACAGTGATCACAGAGATCAGGATGGATGGATGAATAGATAAGCACTCAGTGGAGGAGGAATTTATCTTGCTAAGTAAATATCTAGTAAGAAGGTATGGGCTTTATTTTTTTTTGTTGTTTGTTTGTTTCTGTATCGCGTGCGTGTTCTTTTTGTTCCCGGATCAACTGTGGCTTTTATTTTGTGGTCGTGATGCGAGTGCTCAGGGATTTTTCTCCCAACACAGATGGGTTTGAAATCTAATCTGGCTCTGCTATGAAACTTTGTGATGAGTAATGATATCACAGCAGCTCCTTCCATGTGTCATATTTAAAAATAAAAAAACACATCACAAATGGCAGAGACACTGGCTAAGTGGCCATCACAGTTACTCTGCTAATTTAAGGACAACAGGAAACAACCATCTGTTTTATATTGTACTTTACCAGCATGTAGTTCTTCGCACGTGGAAATCTTTGAATAATGAATTAATAATAGCTGGTCTCCACAAAAATATTTGACCTCAACCGATAAGGTAACTAGCTAGACCTGTAGGTTTTGCAGTCGATTGTTTAATTAATTGAGGATGCTGAGTATCGTACTCACAATTGAACTGAGCTCTTGAGTGGCGCAACAGAAAAGAGTTCACCCTATCATAAGGAGATCAGGAGATTGAATCCTGACAATGCCGCTGCCATCTGTGGCCGGGAGTCATACAGAGCAAAATTGCCCGTGTTCTCTGGGTGGGAGAGATGGCTTACTCTCTCTCTCTCTCTCTCTCTCTCTTCTGTCAATCACAGCTACACTAGCCAATCATGGGTGTCTGTGGGCTCGTGTATGCAGAAGAGGGTAAATAGCATTTTCCTTCAATTGTGTTATGCTGGCCCGTAACACAGCACGAGCAGCAGTTTGAAAAGATGCGGAGGTTGGCTTCACGCGTTAGCTGTCGTGTGATGGGGGAGTTTACTATTGGCAAAATGACCAGGGGAAAATATTGTGTTTATTGTGAAGACATATAAGGTGGCTTGCTTTATAGTTTTAGGGTTACTACTGGAGATTTGATGTGTGTGTTTTTATGTTGTCTCTTTTTTCGTTTGGTTGTTTTTTTTTTTGAGACACTCACATGTACAATATTTTTTGTTAGATTTGGCACTTACATACGTGGGGCATGGCGGCTTAGTGCTTAGCGCATGGAGGATTGAATCCTGCCTCCACCTTTTTTCGCGCAGAGTTTGCATGTTCTTCCCAAGCTTCGGGGGTTTCATCTGGGTACTGTGGTTTCCTCCCCTAGTCCAAAGTCATGTGTTGTAGGCTGATTTGGCATTTTCAAATTGTCTGTAGTGTGTGACTGAGTGTGTGTACGATTGTACCCTGCGATGGGGTGGGACCCTGTCTAGGGTGTCCAACAACCCCCCCACCCCCATCCCCTGTTATGCCCCAAAAGGGATAGGCTCCAGGTGACCCTGCGACCCTGTGTAGGATAAGCAGCATGGAAAATGGATGGACGGCACTTACATAATGTAGAACTGTCAACTGGGGTTGTAGTCAAGACCACCATTATCAACATCCAAGACCAGGATTAGCCAAGATCTTGTCAAGACCGAGTGTTAAGACGGTCAAGGCCAAGTTAAGATCAAGTCCAAATGAAAGTGAGACCCAAGTCAAGATGGAGGCTGAAAAGCACCAAATCGTTTTTGAGAACAAGCCTTTACTAGTCAGCTTCATTTATGCTTTGTGCCAGTGACTAGGTTATATTTTCTAAAAGCAAGAATTATTTCTTGTCAAACTTTGTGCATGCAAAAAGATAAGACAACACAAACATTATTTTTACAAACTCTCAGTCAAGACTAAGACCATATTTTGTGAGACCAATGCCCAAGACTAAGTACAAATACCAGTAATTCTGAATACAGAAAACATCTGGAGACTGGACTCGTACAGCTCAAGTGTCGACATCTATGGTTTCGATTTTTTTTTACCCCTTGCTACAGTGATTTAAAAAAAAAAAAGCTTTTCTGCTGTCTCAGATAAAGCAGAGGTCAGAACAAAAAAGAATGTAATTTGCCTAGTGAAAAATTCACTGAAAGGGAAAGGACACGAGAAGTGAAAGTCACATTTTTCTGTTAGAGGTTACTTTCGCTTCACTCCAGTTTTATCGAGGTGAACTTTGCTTTGTGAGTTCACAGCCCTCCGTCTTGCGAGCCAATAGAAGCCAAAACTGTATCATGTGATCAGTCAGCGTACATGCTACCAAAAAATGTACTGAAGCTCAGATCTACAAGTAAGTCATTCGATTGACAGTAAATATTTTTCACTACGATTTTATTAAGTGCAGTATAATCAATCCGTACAGGAGTTTTTTGTGATTGTTGCGGCCAAAAATGCTCGATTTTGCTGCAGCTTTAAAAAAAAAAAAGAAATTGTGCTCTTTTTTTTGCGGAAAACTCCTTGAATTGGTGAATTCGCAATTGTACGGAATTGTTTTGCAGTGATGTTCGTTGGTAAATAAATGAGACCTTTTTAGCTGTGCTCATGTTTGACGCACGTGAATCGAAGAGGGTTTTTTGGCTGAATGCGCATTGTGATGATGTCACATGACCCGTCTTGGCCGAAATCGGCTGAAAATCAGTGGTCATTTTTTTTTAAAAGGTGGAAAAATGCGCGCTTGATTTTGCGTTAATTTCTGCGATGACAAAATTGCGAAATCCTGGAGGGACTGCATAATATTCAAACGGACTGTACTGCATAACGGACATGCGCTCATGTTCATTTTGTGTCATGGAGCCAGCCCATCCACCAAACTACGCTAGGCTTTTTGTGGTTAAAATTATTTTCTTATCTCTCTGCATGCTAGGATTGTCTTGTACCTCTGATATTGGTACAGGATATACAAAATATCTAGGAATCAATAAGTACTATACAGAAGGATCTTACAAATTGTATATGTACTGTGTATAATAGTTCTTTGTAGGACCAGATTCTTGAAGGCTTTTTTCACAGTCTGTGGAGGATTCATGGCATCAGTCAAATCTGTTTGTCAAGAAGTGTAGAATGTACACAGAAATTTCTCAAGAATTTCTCTTCTCATTTTTTCCCCCCTCTGTTGTACTATATGCCTTGTCCTTGATAGAAATGAAGGCTGTTGAAATATGGATGTGTTTCTGGCTCTCTAATTGGTGGAAGGATGACATGTGACTAGTAGGAGTATTGAAAAGCATTTGGTACAGCTTCGTTTAAGTTTTAATTACCTAATAGATTTTAGTTTTGGAATTAATTGAAATATCAATGATGAGCTGATGAGATTTATACTCCCACAGAGGAAATGGAAAGTGAACGTTGTGACACTTTCTTAAGCAAAGAAAACCACAAAGAAACAATATTGTAATTTTATCCTTAACTTTAGTGCTTCAGATTAGTTTTCATTTATTTGCCTACAGTACAGTTGACTTTGTTTGATATTTAGATAAGATGAATGTATTTGATGTACAGGGAACATCTCACACACACACACACACACACACACACACACACACACATATATTGGAGATGCTGTACTGATTAGTGGTAAGGAATAATTTTGTTTATTAATGGAGGAAAAGTCTATGGTATTTCCTGTGGGGGTCAGCGTGTTGGATTTCCTGCGGAAGCTAAGCTGCATACAGCAGGTGAACCTTAACTGACCCCGGAACATATAGAGTTGATGGTGCAGGCATGTTTAGAGAGAGATAGAGAGGTCTTGCATTTCTTCTCGTCATCACAGTGAGAGCTACGGTAAGGCTAGCTGAAAATGAATGCAGCTCATCCCCGCCTTAAGAGAGGCTGTTGAAGGACTTGGTGTTTAGGAGACCTTTAGTGTGCTGCTCAAGAGGGATTTACTCCACACTATTTCTGTTCAAAGATCATTCGCAAAATTACAGCTTAGTGCTCGGAAACTGTGCCAGGGAATCGTCTGGAACCATCTGATAGAGCCGAGAAAGCTGTCTGGCTTTGCCTGGCGATTTTAAAATCGATAGTTCAGGCAAAAATACAATCGAATCCATTTGTAGTTGATGAGCTAAGACGTGAAAGAGTTCTCGTCATCAGCTGAGGAGACTGAATGGCCTTATTGATATATAAAAGCTGACTTTCAAAGGACTGGAGCAGGGTAATTAGCTCAGTTTTGCGGTGCGAGTGTTTGCACTGAGATCTTTACTCCTTGTTTGTAGGTATTCCTACATGATGACATGACGTGAATCCAAAACCCACTTGAGTGTTCGTACCAAAGGAAAATAATGAACGGCAAAAACGTGAAACTTTTAATTACTCCGAAACCCCCTTAGGTGAATTTCTCAGAGTTTTGTTGGCGACGGTGTAAATTTGCATGTGTTTTGGGTGTATAGGGGCTGCACAGAGGAACACGAGATGAAGACTCAGGAGCAGAAAGGCGATGCAGAGCCGATGGCAGCGAGTTACCGTTCCAGCCAGCGAGGTCCGGCGTGGCGTTGGGACAGCCCCCCTACCGCCCCATCAGCTCAGCGCTGGACTCCCGTGGGGCCTCCGTCAGGTCCCAGCCGAACACACAAGGGCCTGGTGCCTGTCCCATACAGAGAGCCGCAACACATCCCCGCTAAAAGGTGAAACATTTCGTTAAAATTCCACCTATTGAAAGTTTCAGCAGTCCCACGCTGTTCGTTTACAGTAGCTTGCATAAGTATTCACTCCCCCGTGAACTTTCCCACATTTTGTCATGTTACAACCTGGAACTGTAACGGACTTACACAAAACACAAAATAACCCATAAAGGTGAGGTTAGGGGGAAAATCCATATAGTTTGCTACAGATATCTACAAATAAAAAGCGTAAAAGTTGTGACTGCTTAAGTATTCACCTCCATTACTGTTGGTCAGTTCTGGTACCATTTGCTATCAGAAGTGTGTGCAATCAAAGTGTCACATGATCTCAATATAAATACACCTTTTCGGTCCAGTTTGTCAACGAACTTGCCTAAACAAGCAGCATCATGAAGACCAAGGAGCTATCAGTCAAGGTTTGATTGATTATTAAAAAAAAAAAATCCTAAACTTTGAACATCCCATAGTGGACTAAAGCCAATTAGTCCATTATTTAAAAGTGGAACGAATATAGGACAAAGGAGCTCAAATGGGAGAAGTCCATTTCAGTCCCAGGTTGTAACGCTACAAAATGTGGAAAAGGTTCGAGGCGATGCAGATGGATCACACACAAGCAGTCACTAATCTGTAACTCGGGTGCCAAGGACTACTGTTCAGTTTTTTTTTCCCGCTTTTTCCTCCCGTTTTTTTTTTCCTAACAAGTAGGTTCAACAACGCATCCAGAGAAAACGAAGACACTAGCAAGACTCAAATAATATCTTGTTCTGTCCTGATCAAGCAGTTATTCACAGTTCATAGCTGAATAATTGGCTTCGTCAAGGGCACAAACAATATGTGCACGTACATGATCACATACTAGTGTGTTTCCGTTAGTCTGTATTAATGCACTTAACTGACAAACTAGTTTCCCCATATGTTATTACCTTACGTTAGCTTCCACTTATTAGCCAAGCCAATTATGTTTCTGGGTAAATAAAACACATGTTTTTTAATTCGTCCACCTGTGTAGCGAATGTTTCTGTGATGTTTTTTTTCTAATTGAATAGTTTAGTAGTGCAATAATAAAAATATGATGAATGGTAATGAAGAGAGATAAATGTCGGCACTGTGAGTGTGTTCTCTAGTCTATCCCTCACCTTGTTGCTTCTCTACATAACAGCAGATGATGGAAAACAGACAGTGATTCATCAGAGTTTTGGAAATCGTAATCTCCAAAACATTTGAATGGAAATATACTTTGCATGTCTCACCACTAAGTATGTCTGTCCTCCCTCAGACCTGTCAGTTACCCTGAGAACCATTACAGCGTGTCTCCAGTAGGGGCAGATCGAAGTCTGCCCTACCGCAACCCCTCAGCTAGTTTCTCCAGCCCTGGATCGGCTCTCAGCACTGCAGCCCTGAGCGGCCCGTTCGTCCGGTACAAACCCTCTCCAGACAGGCAAGTTCCTTTCATGGCCATGAGGAAAAAAAACAACACAGGAAATGCATGACTACATGATTGCAAGTGCAATTTAGCGCTTGGAACTTTTAATAAATTATTGTATTATACATTTTCAACAGTCCTAGAAAATGTGCATTTACCCGTACAAAAATTGCACGAACCCATATTGGTGGTATTTTGCGATTAAAGAAGTATCAGTGTTGAGTTTTTCTTGGCATAGAGTTAACAAATACACTGACATCCATGCTAATGGCATGAGAACATTATCATCACTTGAACTATTTACTTTAAACAAATTTTTTAGATATAATGTATGTATATGTATATATAATGATGATGATGATGAGGAAAAAAGAATCAAATCTTGTGGAAATTCAGGATGATGCAACTTCCTGTTGAACACATGACTTCTGGAATGTTCCAAACATTGGGGTGAATTCAACAAGGTTGAGTCAATGTCACGGGGAAAAAATTTAAATTTTTCACACACTTTAACGGAAGGCTCATTGGAATCGAAGTTTCAAACATGGAGTGTTAAACGGATTCACGTTAATGCAAAAATAATTGTTTTATCATTAAGTTATTGATCTGAAAGCTGTAAAATGGGTTGTTTTGTAGTTGTTGACTGTTACCTACATGCATATTTGTAATTGGGACATAAATAGCACCCGAAATATGGAATCACCTGAATAGTAAGTGCAGATGATTGGACTTGGGGCTGTGGTCTTGTTATTAACTTGCAACGATAAATACACACATTGAAGCGTCTTATCGTGTGGAATACACCACGACTCGGTTTGATACCGACCGTTGGGCTTTCAGAAGGTGTTTTCTGTTTGAAAAGTAGCTATGAAACTGAAGCCAAACCGGTAGTGAGGTGCGTGGGTGTGAGGAGTGTGTAAAGCATGCCAGGGCACACACAGCTGATTAATCCTTCAGATTTGTAACCTTATATCACGTATGTGTGTGTGTGGGTGGGTGTTTTGGGAGGTCGAGGCAGGTACAGACATATCTGCTCTGTACTGATTGATTGAAGTGTGTGTTTGTGTGTGAGCACACCTATTGTGACTTGCCCTGCTGAACCGGAGTGACACGTTCTCTGTGATCTAAATGCAGCCAGTGTGTGACTCAGTTTATTAATTACACCCTTATTAGTTTGTGGGGTTTTTTTTAGTTCATATTTTTGTGAGCGTGTTATTGTTTATTAGGTTTTTTTTTGTTTTGTTTTGTTTTTACCAGATGTTATTGATTTATACGTACTTGCATTGTTTACTTAGTTTATTTATTATATAAAGTTATTCACTGATGAGCATACCGTTTGGGTGTTTTTTGTTTTTTTTTTAAACCTGGTTTCCACGTAGCACTCCTCACATTATTTACAGAAGGAGCACCGCAGGAGAGTAATGCAGCATACATGTACTTCTGACCCAGATTTCAGTCTGCTAAAGTAATGTTCTCTTTCTTTGTCCTTTCCTTTATGTTACTCTAAGGTGGTAGCTCGCCTACAACCCTAATTGGTTGGAAGAGTGTTCCTCAAGCAGAAGTTGAATAGAGATTGGGTTCCTAGTTCAGACACACACACCGTCACCTATTTTAAATTCTCTGGAGAAGCTTTTAATGCAGCTAATTAGTGTTGTGTTAGCCTTAAATCTGACACTAAGCTTAAATTCAGTAACCAGTAGGAAACCTTTTGGCTCCGAAGACATGTGGTCCCCACACTGAGGTTTCATTTCCTAACATCTGGATTTACCGAGTGTGAATTGCATTAATGCGGCACACACACACTTTGAGATAAACTCTCATTTATGTTGACGTTTGTGTAAACACACGGCCTTGGTGCGCATCTTTGCTAGACTCTGTGACTTAGATCAAAAGCATGAAGATGCCTGAAGTGTGTGTCATCAGTGTGCGTCAGGCTTTTGTTCCCTCTAGCTGCTCGAATCAGGTTCAAGTCCTTAATGCGCATTTTGGCCCAACTTTCTAGCCTGAAGACATAGCACCTGAACATTTCTATTTTTTTCCTTGAAACATAAATCATTGTACAACCTGGTTGTGATGTTTGCACACTGAAACCAATATGTTTTATTTATTTACCGGATGGCAAAACATATGATCAGTGCTTTTATCAGCTATATGATTGGATTATATTCTTATATACCTCACTTGTAAGTTGCATTGGATAAAAGCAACTGCCACACAAACTAATGCCAGCGTGTAACGCTCATGTCATTGTGTGTGAGTGCAGGTTCGGCTCGGCCCAGCGCTCCCTCCAGCCGTACGAAGCTCATTTGACTCTTGATGGATCCAGTGGAGATTCCTCATCCGGCTTCACCAGCCAGGAGAGCACTATGGAGCGCAGCAAGACAGGTACACATACGCACGCACATCATGTTACACACATCAGTCAGACTGGAGTTTTTCAGCTTGAGCACAGCAGCTTCATTCTGTCCTCTGCTGGCAAAATGGTGGAACTGCAGCTGTCTGGTGGTTTGGTTTGCTTTATTCATACAGACTTTTGACAAACAAAATAGTTATAAAAAGGATGATTTTCTGAGCTTTCTAAAATTCTGTTTGAGAGTTTGAAGTTAGTTATGCCGATATTAGTATTTCTAAAAGATGATGTACTTCTTCACGAACAAAGCAATTAATTTATTTTTCAAAAAAAAAAAAAAAAAGAAATCCTTGCCTCTACCATTGAAGGCAAAATATTTTTTTTCTTTGACTTTCTTCATTTTTGTTTACAGTGTTTTATTTTTCCTTAGGCTGCATTCTCATCTATTAGTCTGTTTGAGTAGTCTTATTGTTTTCGGTTTGGTTTAAATTGGGTTTATACTGTACATGTGAATTGTATCCAGCGAATAGAATAATGCTGATTAATTCATATATAATTTGCCTATAATAAATTATTTAATAGTGCTTATTTGTGGTGAAATTGTGTGTGTGTGGACTTGCGACAAATGATTCGGATTCTCTGTTCCAGTGGACCTCTGACAAGTAGTGATTAAATGTGTGTCAATTAATCTTCATGTTTGTGTGTGTGTGTCACAGAGCCCATGTGGCATGTTGCAGCTCCGTCTCGGAGTGCATCCGGGGGCGGAGCTCAGAGGCGACAGGCTCGGCAGGATTTGCAGGGGAAGGATTCGCCAAACCGACACTCAAAGGTGAGAGGACTTTCCTGTTACCATAGAAACCATGCTCTATTTCAGATCACCATGTTCTATAATAATATATGACCCTTTGCCCTCTTTTCTACTTCTGCACTCATGTCTGTCAGATAACTTAATGGAATTGAACTATTTTATTTTCAAAGTTGTGAAGTTTTCATTGAATGATAACCTCTCTGTCTGTCTGTCTCTCTCTCTCAGGGCGAGACGCAGTACTCCAGCCACTCCAGCAGTAACACTTTGTCCAGTAACGCCTCCAGCAGCCACAGTGACGAACGCTGGTTTGACACCATGGGTGCTAGCACCTCCGGTGCCCTCAGTGACCCTTGTGATCCCTGTGACCCCGACCCCATGGGGAAAGGAGGCTCTAGCGACAGTGGCATCGATGCCTCTACTCTGTACGCGCCTGCCTCCAGCAGCAAATCAAGCAAACTGAGCCGGAGTCATGCGGGAACGCCTCATAAGAGTCTTCACTCTTCAGCCACCTACAGCGGCCTGCACGAGCTCTCTGCCCCTACAGCCAGAGTGGGGGAGGGGCTCCGGCGAGAGTCGTCACCCGTCATAACCGCCTCAGCCAATCCAAGCAAGAGTTACCACACGCGCACCTTCCCTCCACCTGGCTCAGCCAGCACAGACAACTTCAAACCCAGGTGAGCAGGAAGAACCGTTAAATCGACATGTCGGTACATGGCTCATGTACTGTGCTCTTAGTATAACAAGTTAGATTTAGGCACTTGCGATTTGCAGTATACACTGATTTACTGTAATCTCATATGCAGCAGAAGTTACATCTGGTAAAAGTTAAGCGACGCACACAGTTCTAGAAAAAACAAGATGTCCTTTCATCTTTGCTTCTGAGGAGGTGAAAAATGTAGATGGCTGAAATATATACATGGTGTGTGTGTGTGTGTGTGTGTATGTGTGTGTAGAGCCTGCTACACCCCTCAAAGCTTCAAGACCCCAGCTGTGCCTGATAAGCCCCGGGCTTTCCGATCCTCCACGGTCACGCCCACTTCAGGTTCAGCCCAGCTGTCCACCTCCGCCCCCAAATCCTTATATGGTAAAACCAAGCAGGGTGCATGGCAGCAGGAAGAGAGCAGCACAGCCACTATGACCTCTACTTCCAGCAGCACAGACAGCAACAGCAGCAAGTATGTGTGTGTGTGTGTGTGTGAGTAATATGTGATGAAAATTCAGGGTTGTTTTATCATGTGAGAATGTATTATCTGTCTTCTGTTGCAGTCAGTTGTTTATATATATATATGTGTGTGTGTGTGTGTGTGCAGGCAGGTGGACTTAAACAGTAAGAACGTGTTTGGTCAGCCGCGTCTGAGAGCCTCTCTGAGGGACCTGCGTTCTCCTCGGCGTCCGGCGCAAAAGAGCACCATCGAGGACGACTTGAAGAAACTTATCATCATGGACACACCAGCCGACACACACCAAGAATCTGTGAGTACACACACAAATGAAAAGGCATAGTGCGCTTCTGCCTCTCCGGTTATGCTGTGCCACTGCCTCTGACATAAATTTAGTAATTGTACGTTAGCTAAGTGCAGTTTTTTTTTTAAATGGCAAGTAAGAGCATTGGTCATTCTGTGAAGTATTCATTTTAACAGCATCGCTCTGTACGATAAGCTCCGCCCTACATTTATTACATCACGTTCATTTGTGTGTGTGTTTAGTCTCCTCGGAAGACCCTTCAGCGGACCTTCTCAGATGAGAGCTTATGTAGTGGGCGGAGAGACTCGAGCTTTGCCAGCACGCCCCTCTTTGATGGACAGGCTTCGCCCAGCGACCTGCTCTTCACGAGCACACTGCCCACCCGTCGCCATGGCAGCAGCACCAACCATAGCGCCCTGTTGCCCAATAAGAAAGGTGCCTATCTCACGTGCGCTACAATTTTAGGGGTTTTGCTTGTCATAGTAATAGTTTTTGTTAATGCAGATTTAATAATATTAATGTTGTCTTTAAATATATGAGATTTTGGGAGTATCCATAAATTATATTTGACTCATAATACTTTACAAATTATAAGCACTCACCAAAATTCTTTCTCGTAGGTTAAAAAAAACAGTATAAATAGAATCATTGTGTAAGTGTCATAGGCCATTTTTATTTATAGGACAGCATCCCATAAATCCTGTTCTTGTAATTAGGAAAATTAATTTAATTGCCTCGATCTAAATACCATTTGCATTTAAACCTTTGGCAGGCAGCATAGAGTTATGATCATGTAGAAACATTAAAGGTCCTAAACCTAAAGATTTGCTCACACAGTGGCGTACAAGTTTGGCCCATTGACAAATAAAAATAAATTAATAAGCAGCCATCTAAAAGATCAGACTTTATAAATCTAGAAATTTTAATTCATGATCTGTCCTTGGCTGTTACAAAGTGAAGCTACATGTTACGCTCAATAATAAAAATGGAATGAAGGGTCCAAGGGTCAAATCACACTGAATCAAAAGGGAGTTATTCACATCGCACTGAATCAAACTGGAATCGCTGACCTCACACTGAATCAAAAGAGAATCATTCACCTAGCACTGAATCAAACTGGAATCACTGACCTCACACTGAATCAAAAGAGAATCATTCACCTAGCACTGAATCAAACGAGAATCTTTCACCTCACACTGATCCAAAAGGGAGTTATTCACACCGCATTGAATCAAATGGGAATCATTCACATCACACTGAATCAAA
This sequence comes from Ictalurus punctatus, assembly GCF_001660625.3. NCBI lineage: Eukaryota > Metazoa > Chordata > Actinopteri > Siluriformes > Ictaluridae > Ictalurus > Ictalurus punctatus. The sequence continues at coordinate 6,817,443 of NC_071284.1, forward strand.
CGGGAATCATTCACATCACACTGAATCAAACGGGAATCATTCACCTCGCACTGAATCAAACGGGAATCATTCACCTCCCACTGAATCAAACAGAAATCATTCACCTCAGTTACCTCATTTCATGAGTGACCTATATTCAGAGAATGACATTTGTGAATAGCTTCATGCTGACTCGTGTGTTTTTAGTGCCATTGTCTGCATCAGAGCTGTCTCTGACGGAGGTGAGGGATAAAGTGCCCCCCCTGCGTAGACTCGATCCCGGCCTCATGCCCCTTCCTGACACGGCAAGCGGTCTCGAGTGGTCGAGTCTCGTCAACGCTGCCAAGGCCTACGAAGGTAAGACACGTCTGAGAGAGAAACAGACAGAACACATCTGAGTTTGTACGACTTGCTTTTTGAACTTGCCATAGGCTTTTTGAACCCTACTGGACACTGTTTACAAGATGCAGGTTTGTGCAGTTTTTTGCGATAATTACTTTTCTCTTACAAGCTGTAAAACTTTTAAACTATCACTTGATTGGATGTTTGCACTTGTAGTGAAGGAGGAGACTAGACACAGACATTGAAACAATGCTATGCTATGTTCAAACTCGGCCATGTGATCACCAAGTTTAGGAGAACATTAAATATTTTCATAGCTCAGCATTCACAAGTTTGTTTTAATGTAGTCGGATACATGGAAGTTCAATGTGTGGTAATTTATCTAGTTTCCTACAAAACAAGGGCAAAACCGTTTACATGCTGCCGGCTGCACGTTTGTTTACTCTGTTGCCCATCACTCTGTAGGACGAGGATACAAATTATTCCCAAGAGAACTTATCGTACACTACACATTTGACTCCAGCTGAAAACTGATCCGCTGGCTGGGAGTTTAGCAACATGGCAGCTGTTTCGGCCGCCATCTTTTAGGATGCTAGAACATAAGATGTATTTTACCAGTGACTTAAACTTGTGTGTTTTCACAGTGCAAAGAGCAGTTTCACTCTTCTCGCTGTCTGAGCCTCATGTTAGAGGAGCAGAACTGAGACCTGTGAGAAGTCCAGTTCCCTTTCACACACCACAGACCACCCGCACTACACCCACCATCAGCAGGTAATGAGGGACGGCAAGACCTGGAGTAGTATGACTTTTTAACATGTATATGTTGGCAATTATATGCAGATATTTAGCTTAACATGGAAAAATTCAGTTATATGCAGAGGAGGAATTACATAAATTTTTCTTCAAAAACTCCTCTTGGACAGCTTATTCCAAATATACAAAAGTTATGTTTGGCAGAAGAAGAGGAGGGGCATTGCATGTTCATGCAGATTTATATTCATGACATTTTAAAATGTCATTAATACATAGAAAAAATATTACTAATGTTACTATTATGGCCACTGATACTGCTGATTTACTGATTGTACCCAGCACGAAAAGTGGAAAATTTTTACAGGCATTGAGTTCTGACTGGTTCTCTGTCTGTCTGTCTGTCAGTGATGAGGTTTCTGGAGATCTGTCTGGCCGACTGTACCACCTTGAGGTCATGTTAAAGCAGCTGAATAATGATCTGGAGAAGGTGAGCACTCGAAGTACTCGCACATAATTGTCACAATGGCTTGATCTTAGAGTCACTGTATTAATCTTTTCTCTCTCTCTCTCTCTCTCTCTCTCTCTCAGGAGAAGCAGGATAAGGTGGCTTTGCTGGCTGAGATGGCTCACCTGAGGGAGAACAACCAGCGTCTGCAGGAGGAGTCTCTCTCCGCTAGCGAGCAGCTCCGCAAGTTCAGTCAGCTCCTCTCCTCCCCATCAGACAGGAAGTGAACTCTTGACTCGCTCTCTATAAGGAGAGGAAGCTAAAATCAGAGGTGGCAGTTAGAACAAGGGAGATTATGGACAACTCCCATACCTGAGCTGTTCACACACAGCAGGATGTCCTCACTGCCCTTCACCTCACCTCTCTCCACACAAGACTGAACACTGAGACTGCGAAGGATTACAGATGAAAAAGGATGGAAAGTGCAGAGAGAGAGAGAGAGAGAACGAGAAACCAACACACCTTTGAGTCACTTTGGGGCTGCAGATCTTTAACTGGAAGAAGAAAAGACCTACATAGGCATCCCTATTTTTTAGAACTCATGCCAAGTACGTCCCAGCGCCTTGTACGGGAGCGTCATGAATACATTCCCTTCACAGCTATTTTCCCAACTATTGCTTTATTTTTGTAACGGACATGTCTTACCAATAGTAAGCCAGCTGAACAGCTGAAATATTCAGATCGTACAGCTTGCATTCAGAGAGGCCTATTACTACTGCACATGCAGCTCTTCAGCCAAAAAGAGAGAGGGACTGTGATCCTATGCCGAGACTACACTTCCCAGCATGCAGCACTGTAAGAGCCTGCCAAGGGAGAACATGGTACTGTAGTTTTAAACTGAGGTACAATTCTCTTGGACTGACCCACAGGTTTTTATATATATATATATATATATATATATATATATATATATATATATATAGGTACATGGAATGCAAGAAGATATCAAGATATTGTAATTTAATGTTATAAACACATCAGGGTGCTACCTGTTGGTATGCAACCCTCTGCTTAAACATTGTAAATGATCTTAAAGGAATGGTTCAATGAAAGTACACCAACCAATAAAGGTTGTGCTTTTGTACTTCTCAGTAATGTAAATATCAAGCGATGGACATCACTTCCATATTTCACCCAAAATCCTTTCCATAAACACACACTCTTCTTCATATAAAGGATAAAAGCTTTTGTTTAAAATAGAAGGCATTTGGCACGTGCGTAACGTTCAGCTTCCTGCTTTAAATATTCGACAGGTCCAGCTCTTGCTCGTGATCATTCCAAACTGGGGGAAAAAAAGTGATTCTGGCTTTCCAATTTCCTGCCGCCTTATTGATTTTATTTCGTTGTTGTTTTTTAGATTTCTGTAAGTGATGCTATATATGACCTTATACCACAGCACAGCTGAATTCTTAATTCTGATTGGTCAGATGTTGATTATTGTTCTATAACAGTAGCTCTGACAGTAATGCTGGCTGAAAGGCAAAAATTAACTCGTTCTAACACGTTATGGTTTACATCGTATCAACTAATTGACGCTTCGCTTAATATAAGCATCAAACTATCGATATGATGACGTTTTCTGTAAGAATAAATTTATTTCAAATGTACGGAAGGAGTCTCCGGTGTCAGCACGTCGTAACAGTTAGTACGTTTCTCTACACAGGAAGGTCTTGAGCTTTATAACATGAAAAGCTGAGATTTTTTTTCTTTTCTTTTTTTTTTTTTTAAAAGAGAGGACGAATTGCTGTGGTATAAGATGAGGGAAACACTTCAGGAAGTGCTGTTATAAGAAAGTAATCAGGGTGGGGATGGAATCATTAATCGCACATTGTGCCACCAGGTCGTTGATTATTTTCCTATAACAGCACGTCCCTAAGTGTTCTATAGTTTATTTAAAAGTCTGTGTAACTTTTCTGAAGATCTGGATGCAGGATTTTATTATTTTTTTCTAAAATTTGGTCATTTTTTCCAATTCCCACCCGATATCTATTGCTCCCCTATCACACCACGGCTACTAACGAGAGTGTGAAGACATGAAGCCGGCTGTCACAGGGCAGCTGAACGTTAAGAGGAAAGCTTTATCTGCCCTCTTCCGCTTACATGAGTATGCCATCCCTCTCACCCAGCGAGCACGACCAGTTTTGCTCCCTCAGTCCTTCCGGATACAGATTGAAGCATGTTTATGGAAACAATCTTGGGTGGAAAAAAAAAAAAGACTCTCATTACTTGGCAGCAAACGAAATATCACTCGGCCGACCGGCTAGGTTTTCGCTGAGCCATTCCCTTAATGACGGTCATATCTGAGCTGAGACACCATGACATCATGTACTGCATGTCCTGTTCTCACAGTGCTGGTTTCTACGTCCTCCAAGTGACACCCTTTCTTAGACACAGAGTCAGTACTTGCGTTATTCTTCATACGATACGTCCCCCGTGTGTACCGTTTCTCCACGACTAGACGTGATTGTAGATCAGTCAGCCCGTCTCCACGTGGTGTCGTGCAGGAACTGAACGCGGAGGCGCATCTCTTCTTAAAGCGTCGCCGCCAGTACTGTTGAACAGAGTTACTGTAAAAACACAGGACCAATTCGAGCGACTGCTCATAGAACTGTGATGCTCATCTCGTTTTCCCCTTCCTGCGCTTTGGCATCGCACTGTGCGTGTAAACTCCCGTCTTCTTCGTCGAATCGAGACACTGTACGTCTGTATGCAACAGAGACACAACAGCGCCTGCGCTCGTTTAGCACAGCGCCTTCCACACATAATATATTTTTCTATTTACCTCTCAGTTTAGGTGCATCAGGTGACACGACTGTTGGCTGTTTTTAAAAACCGAGAACAAACCGATCCATGTCTGGGTTATGTACTTATTCTGGTTTCCTCATCCCCTGCACTGTCTATAAAGAGTTTAGTCGCTCTTCATGATGCTTTTTTTTTTTTTTTTGAAAGCATTAGAGCAGTTTATAGAGTTACAGAAACTAAATTAGCCAGTAGGTTTAATCCAGAACAGTTGCTCATTTGCTGTCAGTAGGTACTGTGTGTATATGAGCTTTAATATGGCATATTGAAAAGACGCAACCCCGACTGTCCCTTTAATCTGGTCTAACTGGAAAACATTGTCTCAGCGCTCAGGAGCCACTATTCACCCTCGACGGCCTGAACTATTTATTCTATTTATTTTTTGCGTCGGCCAGAGGGATGGTGTTATGTTTTATATTCTATAACTAACTAATAGGAGTCAACACACACACACAAACACACACACACACTCACACCAAGAGGGAGCTGTTTAGACTGGAAAATACAATATATTAGTACAAAAAAATGCGAGGAAAAATCCACCCTGAAGAACTTTATAATGAACCTGATTTACAAGATGTTTTTTCTTTTTCTTTTTATTGCCCCCCCCCCCCCCCCCCCCCCAGTCTGTTTTTATTGTTTCCCCACATTACCCACAATGCCGTTTGACTACTTACCTGTTGGTGCAGTGGGGTTCAGCTCTAACGTCATTCCTTACCTGAAGAGATCGATGCAGCAGCACTTTAATCTTTTAGTCTGTCTAGCTCTGACAGATCGTGCTATGTTGGATTTCTCGTTAATACGATGATGAACATCGGTGGGGGTGGGGGTGGGAGTGTGTGTTTTTGGGGGGGGTGGGAGTGTGACTAATAGAAGAAGCTCTTACTCTTTTGTTTTTAGGAGCCAACAGCAAAGCACGAACAATTCTCTCTTGTGTTTTAAATTGTTTTTTTCTTTTTCTTTCCCCTCTTTAAGTGCACTAGCAATAACTGGGTCTTCCTGTGACATCAGCGTGGCACACAACCGCTAACTTATACAGCACCAACCATCAGATTTGCACCAGAATCACTAACACATCAGAAATATATCAATATAAACATATATCATGTGCTTCAGGGTGGAGGATTCCTTTAAATCCTAGACAATTTAAAGTTGCAACTATATTTTGGTGTCTTGTTTTGTTGTTTTTTTTGTTTTTTTATTCAGGTTGTTTTTTTTTTTTTAACTGAAACTAAACTGGACCATTTCAAAATATCTCATCGTAGATAAAATTAATTCTAGAAATACGATAGAGCCTGTTACTCGTGTAATATCCCCCTCCATTACTACTCGTTATCCTCGTCAGCCTTCTTCCTCGCTAAACGCCTGAATCAGGTCATCCTCTCCTCACCAGCTACGTGTGTGTGTGTGTGTGTGTGTGTGTGCCACTTCAACACACACTCACGGCCTCGTGCGAAGCTCTGCGTGCTGATTATACGCACCATCGGCTGTCTTAATTCTTTAGTTTGTTCAAGGGTGGAGGTGTTTTTAATGTCTTATTTGATAAGTAATCTACAGCTAGCTGAACCTGTGCACCTGAGTAAATCATTAAACTATAGTCCAGCTGTAAAACTTGCTGTGTCGTATGTGTAAAGATTCGGATTATTTATTTTGAATATACTCTCTCTGTCTCTCTCTATCTCTCTCTCTCTCTCTCTCACTGTGTGTCTCTCTCTCTTTCTGTGTGTGTGTGTGTGTGTGTGTGTGTGTGTGTGTCTCTCTTTCTCTGTCTCTCTCTCTTTCTCTCTGTCTCGCTCTCTCTTTTGACACATCAGCCATTTTTCAGTGAAAAAAAAAAGGAATTTTGGTTGATTTTTTTTTAAAGTCATATGTGACATGTTTGATTTCTGCTCTTTTGTAAAATGCTCGTTTTCCTTGTTTGGTTTTTTTTAATGATGTGTGTTAATTTTGTAATGTTAATTTTCTTTTTTTTTTTTCTTGTATGCCGCCCTTCTTAGTTTGATTTATGCCTCGTAAAATCTGATAACTGATTAATCTTTCAGTTTCTTCTGGGAACCTCATATTGATGAGTGTACATTTGATAAGTGTAAATTATGTTTTCAACATTTTATAAAAAAATATATATATTAAAAATATTTCTGATTGAACCTTTTTGTTTGCATGTGTGTGTGAACATCAATGTGAACACCTACAGTGCACTTTGAAGGTTTTTTTTTTCCCCTCGCAAGAAAACCTAATGTGTTTTGGTTTTTTTTGTTTTTTTTTTAACACGTGTCTAATGTTAAATGAACGCGTCGGAGAGGAGCGTCCAGTCTCCATTAAAATCTTTCACTAAATTAAGATGGCTGTATGTGTTCATTTCAGCGAAACTTTAGCAAAAAAATCACGTTCACAAAGTGACACTGAGAGAACTGAAAATATCCACAACGAGAGTCACTAGCATGCTTAATGCCATCATTAATCAGTTCAAATCTGAACTCCCATTTAATAAAATCATACCTTAATAATATGCAAATATTAGGCTATTATAAACATCATATTATCCAAGTAACTTTTTCCTCAATAATATTTGAATAATGTTTGTGTTTAAGAGACTGTTTAAACCTTTATTTATATATATATATATATAAATATAAATATTTCAAAATATAATGTACAGTACTAAGACTATGCAAACATCTTGGGTACTAAATAAAAAAAATTATAAAGAGCATTAAACTGTACTAAACTAAACAAAGCCAGTATTTGGCATGGCAACCCTTTTGTTTAAAAAAAATACTAAAAATAAATTTTTAAAAAACAGTTGTCTTAGTTACACTTTGTGCAGTTTTATAAAGAAATTGACTTGGACAATCTTCCACAATTCCATACTTCGAGTACTTCTGTTATTTGAGTGCAAAACCCAGCAACCTTCAATGTTTCCTGCCTGAGAAAGTGGGCCGTTACGTAATGCTACTTTCTTTACTGATGTACAAACATTTTTCTGTAACATTATATATTTGGTTGGAAAGGTACTGTTTGGTAAATGTTTGGAAATATGAAATGTTTTCGTACTGAAATCATAAACATCTATAACAAAATTTTTACAAAAAAATATAGGGAGTCTAAGACTGTGTATCATTCAGAAACCAGCGTTATTGTAGCTTCACATTCACCAATCAGTGGTCTAGATTCTGACATCCAGTTTTTTAATTAGAACAAGGACTTATCAGTACTATCATCAAGTTCATGTCTGGATGCATCACACCACCCGGTCACGGGTTCTTTTCCTGCACACCCTGTCGAGTTTCATTGTTTACAAAGGGCACAAAACTGTTCATGATCTTAATATTGAGAAACCATGAGCCCTGTTAGTTAGCAAACATACGATTTAAAACAAGTTGAATGGAAAATATTGAATTTTTAATATTCCAAAGTTTTAATAATTATAAATAACACCTTGGTTATTTTCAGGACATTCAATGTACAGTCCCCCGCTGAAAGTATTGGAGCAGCAAGGCTAATTCTGTTGTTTTCGTTATACATGTGCATCTCAAAAAATTCGTAATATTTCCCGTAATTGAATTCAAAAAGTGGACGTTTCATATATTCTAGATTCATTACACGTAAAGTGAAATATTTCAAGCCTTTATTTTGCTTTGTTGTAATCTTGATGATTACGGTGTACAGCTCATGGAAATCAAAAATCCTGTATCTCGAAATATTTGAATAAAGAATTTATAATACTGAAAGGTCGACCTGAGAAGAGCTCCGACCAGCTAATTAACTCAAAACACCTGCAAAGGTCTCCTTAAAACATGGCACCTTTTGTTTAAACTCATTTTTTCAAGTGATCAAAAATACTGGAACAATTTACTTTAAACAATTCTTTGTTTAAAGAATAAAAAGCTCTGAACGTCTGCTCTTGGTTTTAGCCTTCAGTTTCACCTGTGAAGACTGCATTTGTGGTTGAAAAGGATAAACAGACATGAAGATCAGAGAGCTGTCTATGGGAGAAAAGCCAGCCATTTTGTTCCAGTACTTTCAGAGAGGACTGCATGTGTGTGTTTTTCTGCCTCCAGAGCTACAGTGATGGACAGCAACCTCCTCATCAGAGTTAAACCAATCTTTACTTCATATTTATTAATGAGAATAATTCATGCTAATCTAGTTAGCAGGCTAGTTAGTAAACTGATACTAGCTAGGACTAGTAAGAGCGGTGTTATGGTTACTGTGTGCACGTCATGTTAGCTGGTTTTATTTTATTATAGTTTATTTTGTCCCTATCAAATGCCAGCACAAACCTATAAAACAATGTGAATTACTAATCATTTTATAAATATTTCAGATAACTATAAGTGTAAATAACTAATTTAGACTTGCTGGGGCAGCTCATGAAAAGTGCCACTCACCGTATGTTTTTTCCTTGTTTTGTTTTTTGTTTGTTTTTGTTCTATAATTTTTGCTTATTTTAGTTAAGGGTGTTGACTCTAACACATACCAAAGTGTGGATGTAAACCTAGCAAGTTATAAACATGCACTGAGTATAAAATTAATATAATAATAATGACAACAAATCCCTATAATATCTTTAAGAGTGTTAGCACGTTCACCGCACACCTCCAGGGTCGGGGGTTCGATTCCTGACATGGCCCTGTGTGTGTAGAGTTTGCATGTTCTCCCCGTGCTGCAGGGGTTTCCTCCGGGTACTCTGGTTTCTGCTAGAGGGCGCTTTACGTGACATGTAGTTTGCTTCATGGGGCTTGTTGGATTTATAGTTTACACATATGTTTATTGCATTTATGTAATTACTACAAAGTATGTCGTTCTGGAAAAAATTTTTTAATTCAATGGTCAATTATATATAAACCGCTAAAAAAAAAAAAAAAAAAAAATCCAGTGAAAATGATCAATCGTGATGTTTACTTCCGCCTGAGATGATGTAGCCAGTAGCGATTCTCCACGTCACGGGGAATAGAAACCCGGAAGTGTAGCAGTGTTCAGCAGACTGTCAGATAGACAGTGTACAGTCAGCACGGATAATGCCAAATGGCCGGTAACATGGGTGGTGTGTGTCTTTATTTACCCAAAGCTTCTGTAACGCTGGGAAACTGTGCAGCTGGATAACACACCGCGTGCGGGTCAAAGTTCACAGCCGTTTACATTTTAATACTTCTATTTGTGTGTTGGTTTTTTTTTTCTTCTTCTCTGGTGTCATGTGCGATTTAACATGGTCGCTATGGAGGCGTTCGTTGGAGGGGGTTAGTGTGCAGCATTGCAATGCCACGTCTACTTCAGTGTGACTGTGGTGTTCACTGCGCTCGTGCACAACAACAACAACAACAACAACAATAATAACAACACATCCCGCGCGACTTCATTTTGAACCCTAAAGTCATCTGAGTCAACGGAAACAATGGCAAAAAGTGGCCGGAGGACTCGATCTGCACAGATGAACGGTGGCGGTGGCGGTGGTGGTGTCTCCGTGTCCGGTTGTGCGCCGACGGGAGCGTTTCGCGCTCGTGCTTTCCGGTTATGGCTGTGGCGCGCGCTGCCGCTGATCCTGATCCTGCTGATGCTGATCCTGATCCTAGGCTCTTACTTGTGCAGCTACCCCGGCATCACTGACAGCCCCAAACACAGCGCACATCTGCTTAAGGACAAGGTACATGTGCTTGTGTGTATTTCAGATTGGTCTCTAAAACACACCATTGCAGATACTGAGATGTTGAACAGATTGTATGCTCTGTTACACTTCCGAACTTCAGTGCTTAAAATCCAGTACCTACAAATGCAAAATACAGTGCTTTATCCTGGCCAGGGTCATGGGGATGTGTCCCAGGAGGGACATTGGATGCAAAACAGGAATGCAAACCCTGGATGAGATGCCAGTGCATCTCAGGGCACCATACACACACATTCACACACTCATTCACACTTTATTTAGAGCTGTAGGTTCACCTACTTTTAGTCAATGTTTTGTGCTGCCTCCCTTGGCCAAGATAACAGCTCTGAGTCTTCTCCTATAATGCCTGATGAGGTTGGAGAATACATGGCAAAGGATCTGAGACCAGTCCTCCATACAGAATCTCTCCAGATCCTTCACATTTCGAGGTCCACGCTGGTGGACTCTCTTCTTCAGTTCACCCCACAGGTTTTCTATGGGTCACGAATCTGGGGACTGGGATGGCCATGGCAGGATCTTGATTTTGTGGTCAGTAAACCATTTTTGTGTTGATTTTGATGTATGTTTTGGATCATTGTCCTACTGAAAGATCCAACCATGGCCCATTTTAAGCTTTCTGACAGAGGCAGTCAGGTTTTCATTTAATAGCTGTTGATATTTGATAGAGTCCATGATGCCATGTATCCTAACAAAATGTCCAGGTCCTCTGGCAGAAAAACAGCCCCAAAAGATTAGAACCACCACCATATTTAACCGTGGGCATGAGGTACTTTTCCATATGGCTACCTCTCTGTAGTTTTTAAGAATGCCTTTGACAAAAAAAGAAAGTACTGAAATCATTCTCATGGCTGGATCAGGAAGCTGTCGCAAGGTTTCAATGGACTTTAACAGGAAACGTGGCGAGCACATCACACACGACACTGTTGGCAAACTTATTAACAAATTAAAAAGAGACTGGTAGTGTTGCGGACAATCAGAGAAGTGGACAGCCACGAACATCCACCAATGAAGGGATCCCTCGCCAATGGCATCCTTACTAATACTTCAGTTCACTGGCTCCGGATGACTTCCTATAGCGTTCCTTCCTGTATATTTTGCTAACATGCATGCCGTAGGTTTGAAATGTTGTCTATTATGGGTCTTTGGAAGTCAAATTAATGTGATTTGAACTCAAATTAAGTGCTGTCGCTGCTTGCCTTCAAATAAATCCAAACCAGCTTCCTCTGATTCACAATGGTATTTCTGCTCATCCTCTGTGTTTGTAGTACTCCCACACGCCCAAGAAGTTACCTCTGGCCCAGGTACGCCAGCTTGCTGATCAGGTGGATGGTGCTCGGCTTTGGGAGACCCACCTGCGGCCCATGCTGATCGAGAGGGTGCCGGGTACAGCAGGCAGCAAAGCCGTTCTCCAGGTGAGACACCAAAAGCTTTACCTTCACCTTCGACCTCGTTAACTTCCTATAAATTCCTATCTGCATCCACCACCTTCTCATCTCCTCTCTTATACTCAAGAGTTTTTACTGGAGATCCTGGCTATCTAATGCAAACAGAAATCACCCAGAACTCCAGCCAAGTTCTCTGAGTTCTCCTCACCTTTGTCAGTTCCGCAATCATTCTACATGTCATTTAGCTGAGGGTGTGGCGTGGGTCAGGAATCGTATTAAGCTCAGATCTTTTCTCTTATTTCCTGCTGTCGAGGTTTCTGTCCATTACTTAGATTGCAATTTTCTTCAACTCTAAATCTCTCCATAAATTCCAGAAACTTAGAGCAGCAGAGACCTAACAGACCTCGGAGGTCATTCTAGATTTATGACTGCACAAGTGACTCACACTGACTGCTGTTCGCTCCTCATTCTCTTATGTGTTCAGCACATCGTCTCCCAGCTGCGCTCCCTCTCTGCAGGCTGGATTGTAGAGGAGGACTCATTCCAGTCATCTACTCCCAAAGGACCCGTGACCTTCAGTAATGTGCTTGCCGTGCTCAACCCCTCTGCGCCCCGCAGGCTCCTCCTTGCCTGCCACCACGACTCCAAAATCTTACCTCGAGATCCCAAAGACCCACAGCGAGTGTTTGTTGGGGCCAGTGACTCAGCCGTACCCTGTGCTATACTGCTGGAGTTGGCATCAGCACTGGACACACAGCTTAGAGCTCTGAAACAGCAGGTGAACTATAGCAGAATATGATCAGTAGTGAACACTGTAAGGATCTGTATAGGAAATATTGTGATGTTGGATATGTCAAAATTAAGGTGAAGGTAATGGAAAGTAGTTGTGATTTGTGATACTGTTTTTATTGCTAAAGTAATATTATTTAGAAACAGTCCCATTGTGCCTGTTTTCCCAATACAGGAGGTGTGGCCTCTGTTCCTGTCAATCACAGTAAAAAAGGCAGAGTAGCCATGCTTTTTTACTGGAACTCCCAGGTACAGTGGCCACATCTCCGTATCTGTTAGTCCCATTTAAAGAGGTGCGTGGTGTCTGTGTCTATTGGTTCCAATAAAAGAGGTGTGGCTACTGTGGCTGTTAGTTTCAATGAAAGAGGTGTGATCTCTGTTAGTTTCAATAAAAGAGGCGTAGCCACTGTCTGTTGATTCCTATAAAAGACGCGTGGCCACTTTGTCTGTTAGTTCCAATAAAAGAGCTGTGGCCACTGTGTCTATTGTTTCCAGTAAAAGAGGTGTGGCCACTGTGTCTATTGGTTCCAATAAAAGAGGTGTGGCCACTGTGTCTGTTAGTTCCAATGAAAGAGGTGTGGCCACTGTGTGTGTTCTTAGCATGTTCTCTACAGCTTCGTAACATGCTGTCTGTGTACATCTTTTACCTACATTTTGGAGACCAAATCATCGGAAAACATGAAATTAGTGACCTTGTGGACGAGAAATGTTTCACACAAAAACTAAAAATAAAAACTAAAAGGGCCAGAAGATATAATTGTTTGTATAGGCATAGCCACATTTAGCCACAGTGAAAGGAAAATTCATTAATACTAGACTGTGTGTGTGTGTGTGTGTGTGTGTGTGTGTGTGTGTGTGTGTGTGTGTGTGTGTGTGTTAACGCAGCACTCACAAAGATAACCTCGTTGGGATTTGTAAACACAGCACTGTGCTGAGTTGACTGTTCTGAGCGTTCTCATATCTGCTCAACTAAATTCACATTTCCTCTGTTCACTCTCTCCTCTCTCTTGTGCAACCCGTCCTTCCCTTCCTGCAGAGGTCTGCGGTGACGCTGCAGCTCGTCTTTTTCGACGGAGAGGAGGCGTTTGAGGAGTGGACCGATACAGACTCTCTGTACGGCTCACGTCATCTGGCTGAGCTCATGGCCCACACAGCTCATCCTCCAGGCTCTACACACACCACACAGCTGCAGGCAGTGGTGAGTGGTGAGGCTACAAACCTCATATGTAATATTCAGACAGTGTTTCATTTCGTTTTTTTACAGGAGTACATACGCTTTGTCTTGTGTGTCTTTCAGGATCTGTTTGTGCTGCTGGACTTACTCGGAGCTGCAGAGCCACTGATTGTCAATCATTTCGATAACACTGCACATTGGTTTGATCGTCTTATCGCTGCAGGTCAGCCGTTTTTCTGTCCTCTCGTCCTCTCTTGCTTTATAAACACATCAGTCAAATACATGGAATTAAACTAGAGCTGCACCGATTGCAATTTTCTTGGCCGATTCCGATTTCTGATTTTTTTTTTTTTTTTTTTTTTTTTTTTTTTTTTTTTTTTTTTGTAAGTGTGACCTGCCAACATCGAGTTCTTTCCACTTCCGATTTTCTTTCTAAGAGCTATAATTGACAGCATATACAAACAAAAATCTACTTTTCTTCAGTGCAAACTTCTATTTTCATAATAAAAGAAATAATTAAACATATTAAACAATTTCCCCCAAACTGCACTAAGTTACAGGATCTTCTCTCACGTATACAACTCTCCAATTAAAATGCTCTGTGACTGGAAAGAGGTAGAAATAACAATTCACTGAAAATGAGTTGCTTTATATAACAAAACAGATGTCATTTTCCACTATGTTTAGAAATGGACCTTTTTCTCTTTTTTACTCGTCTTTCAAAACTCCAAAGATTACAAACCTATGGACAAAACTGAAGTGTACAGTACTCTTCCAAATAGTAACGGGTGCAGTTAATGTGTAGCACATTAAGCTCACGTTAGATGTCCAAATATCAGTTGTAAAACTGGTTGCTGCTTCGGGATCGGCTTGTAACAGGCTGCGTGTGTGACATGACACATGTCACATGACACGAGATTAAACAACTCGGGCATCATGACGTCGGAAAAGTACCACCTACTCAGTATTGTGTATTTTGGGCTGAGGAAATTGACTAGATTTCTGAAGCCTCCGTCGTCAACTATGGAGAACGGTTGGTCATCCAGGGCCATGAATCCCATAATTTTCCTCATAACTGCTTTGGTCTTTTCGCTGCTCGTACCAAGGAAAGATAAGAGAGGCTGCTGCCTTGTGGTTGATTTTGAGCACTGGCTAGCTTTAGCTGTTTTTTAGCTTCTTCAAACTGGGCATGTTCAGTTGGGTGATGGTGTTTTAAGTGTCTAATTAGGTTTGTGTTTCGAACGTTTTCGTAATGGTTCCCCCACGGTTTACTTTAGCCTTACAGTTATTACAAATTGCCAACTTTGTGTCTTCTTCACTCACAGTGAAGAACTTCCTCGCCAACGACATGTTTACATGTGGCTGTGACGTTATTGCCTGCATCGCTGGCAACAAAACGGACCGGCTCCGGCACCGGTCCGGGCCGAGCACGCGGAAAATCAACTGATTCCAGTCCCTGGCCGGTCGATCGGTGCATCTCTAAATTAAACAGTTCTGCAGTTTAGTGTTTTCCTAAACCCAAAATCAATCAGAACTTACTTGGTCATTGCAGAACTTTCCAAAGTATAGGACACAATTAATGTGTTGTGCATTTTATTCCAAAAAAAAAACAAAAAAAAAACCAAAACCCTGCTGATTGTTTTCCCTGAAGAGGTCAAGAGATCTAAAAGCAAAATACAATGTAGGTTTTGCTTTACAGTGTGGAACATTTTCCACATGCTACTAATGAAAAGCAGTACCATTTGTGTATTGTATTTAATGTTTCGCTCGAGCATGGAGTCTTCTTCATACGCTGTAGTGTAAGCTGCATCGATTTGCCAGGCAGTTCTGTTTACGGTAATGACACTGGGTAATAAAAATGACAACTGTGTGATTGAACTCCATTTATCCATCACTTTGAGTGTTTTATTCAGTCTTTTAAAGCAGACACAACATTAGGATGGTGCAAAACCAAGAACAGGACAAAAAACGTCTTACCATCAGGAAATTATGGCAGTTAGTGAAATGCTCAGGAGGGTTAAATGAAGAAATACTTTTCAAACACTAGTGCTTTTGGTGCTCTAGGTGTCTGGCAACCCTGTAGCCTTGATCTGCCTCTTTAGTTAGGAAAAATAATAGTCTCTGCTTTTCTCATCGTTTTAGAGAGGAGGCTGCACCGCCAAGGATTACTGTCCTCTCATCGTTCAGAACAAAACTACTTCAGGAAGGATGTTTATCTGGGACCAGTGCAGGATGACCACGTACCGTTCTTGCTTCGAGGTGAGTGACGACACACAAAAACACACACACACACACACACACTGTGTATTGCTATGCTTGTGACGCCTTTCATAAAAAAGCTAACAAACTTAATCTTATGGTAGTGAAAATGACCTAATTCAAACCTTAAGATATCAGTGTGGTGTTGATGTGAAACGCTTGCTGAACTGTTGTGAATCATTGATTGCAGTATGCTGCACACTTATCTCCTGTGCTTATGGCTCACTTTCAGTTGATTCATCACTTTACACATAAAAAAATTGTTCCTTCAAGATAAGCAATTACGATGCTGTCTCCTCCGATATCTATGCGGGGGAAAAAAACTAAAACTTTTTGTTGACTTTTACCCTAAGTTAATCAGTTTATGGACTTGTTGATTTGGTCAAAGTCAGCCTGCACTGACTTTTATATGGCTGAAGTTTTTATCTGAATAGATTGACAATTCAGACAGGCTACAATTAAGTAGTTTAGGATTAATGCTGCATTCGATTTACGTCGGAAACTCGAAATTCCGTCATTTTCGACCTTTGTGCGTTCATGTGGTAGAAACCATGGATGCCTCCCTGTTTGTCTTTTGTTAGCAACAATCTAACCAGCTACCCATGATCCTCCGTAAAACAGCGAAGAATCAACAAGCGAATATGTCTGTATTGCTACTTTGTTTACTGCTGATGCTGTAAGCAGCCATGTTGATTTGACGTCACTTGCTGAACCCAGGGTTGAGGAGACCGTCCTCATGTTTACGAGTAGGAATTCTGATTTGATTGGGTGTTTTTTTTTTTTCTTGTCGGAAGTTATGAGTTTTAGTCGGATGCGGCATGACGGCCAGTAGCGGCAGTGCTGGGATTTGAACAAGCCAGATGTGACATTGACAAGCAAAATCAAACCTGAAACGACATGAGGAAGAAACCTCAAGAGGAACCAGACTGAAAAGGAAAGCCATTCAACCATCCTATACTTTGTGACACCAGATAGTGTGATTTATAAATCCTTACAGTATACAGGTGTAGAAGTAATAAAGGCAAACAGGACTAAAAGTATGTTGAAATGATGTTCAGTGTGAGTATATTGGGAATGAGTCCTGTCATGAGCACAGGACAAAGGAAGGTACAAATCTGCAGCATCCAGGTGAGATTATCTGCTTAAGAAAACGTTTTTTAGGGTATCCTTGTAGGTCCATCCACAGCAGTGGACAATGACTGCTCTAGGAACATTCCTAAACATGTCCATGCCATCCCGCAGGTGTACCGGTGCTGCATTTGATCTCTACACCATTCCCTCCATTCTGGCACACGCTGCAGGACACGGAGGAGAACATGCACCGGCCCACGGTCGAGAACCTCACCAAGATCCTAGCCATCTTCCTGGCTGAATACCTGCACCTCTGAGATGACTCAGACTCTCGTCTTAAACACAAACACGTATAGAGAGACATTCTTTATGTACATATCGGAAGATAGCGATGATGCATGACCTCTTGGTCACATACAGAAACAGCGTTAGCTGTGGAAGTGTAGTACGATTATTTTAAGTTTTTTTTTTTTTTTTTTCTTCTATCTGCTGAAACAAGAGCCATAAACACACATGCTTTGGCAGCTGTTTCAATCAGTATCCATGTGAAGACTTTTGGTCCACAGACATGCAGACTGCATGACTTTTGACTTACTGCATAAGTTTGAGCCATTAATTGCTAACCTGTTGCACGTGCAGTGCTGGTTAGATTTGAATGTAACTTAATAATAAAAATGTTGTTATTAAGCTTTTAGCAGGACCTGTGAGACTGAGAGGGACATCATATTTCAATTCCAGTGAAATGGGAATATTTGGAGCAGGTTTTAAACTGACTCTCAGTACCAAACTCTACTTACTGATAGACCATTTGCTGTTGCCAGTGCCTAATCTGGAACTGTTATGCATGTTTCCACTTCAATTAGTTACATTGGAATTGAGGGGGGAACGAACTCCAAGGAACTGAATGTGAGCTAGACTAATGCTAATGAAACTTTCTTTGAGCAGCTTCACACTTATAATAAATAGCAATAAAACATCTATGTCTTATCTTCTGTGTGATTACTGTCTATGATGATTCCTTTGTGCTGTGTATTGACTTTAACTAAAGCCCTAAGTAAAATGTTGCCACCTCACAGCTTCCAGGCTCCCAGGTTCGATCTTGAGCTCGGGTTACTTCCGTGTGAAGTTTTACTCGTTCTCCGAGTATCCATGTGAATTTCCTCCGGGTTTTCTGGTTTCCTCCCACCTCCCAAAAACTTGCCGGTAGGTGAATTGGCTATGAAGAAGAATAGAATTAGCGTGTCCCAAATGGTAGTATGTTGAAATGAGTATCTCAGAGATACCCGGAGGGTCTACTATTTCTAGTAGATTTTTGAACTATGGCTCCGTGGACACTTTTACAGCTGATATTGCCCACAATTCCTTGCGTGAGGGAGGAGGAGATGGGTGACGGTTTGGTTTGCCAGATTCAACCTGCAAACAAATGTAATGCGTTTAGAGAGATGTAAATGAAATGTGGAAAAATAAATCAAGGGAATGGTAAATTAAGTTGTATAGTATGAATTATGTAAGGATAATGAATGAAGAAATGCTGAAATGCAATGAGGAGTTTGTTTATGGTGAAAATGTGTGTAACTAGGCAACAGCATTTTCTTCCATTACATCCAGTAATTGTATACTCTTTTGCAACACACTCAAAAGTATGTACTTTTTCTTCACAAAACAAATACATACTTTTAGTGCATAGTAGAAGTAAATAGTATAAGCAAATGGCAGCAAATGAGTGTGTGAATGTGTGTATTCATGGTGTGTATTCAGGCACATTCATGCCATGTGCCTGTTGTTCCCCAGGATAGGCTTCAGATCCACTACCTGTCTGCACCATGTGTGCGCAGGTTTTGCATGTTCTCCTCGTGCTTCAAGGGTTTCTTCCAGGTACTCTAGTTTCCTCCCTAGTCCAAAGACACGCATTGTAGGCTGATTGGCATTTCCGAATTGTCCATAGTATGTGAATGGGTGTGTGAATGTGTGTGAAGTTGTGCCCTGCGATGGGCTGGCCCCCCTGTCTGGGGTATTCCCCACCTTGTGCCCCTAGTTCAAGGCTCTCCGATGACCCTGTGTAGGATAAGAAGTACAGAAGACGGTCGGATGGATTTCTTCATCACTATATGGTAGAAGCAAAAAAAATAATTAAAAAACCATCCAAAAACAGCAAGGTCAAATGTCTGAAATAGGTTTTCTTCAATAGCTGAATTATATTTTCTGGTTGTTTCAGGCATACAAATGATTAATAGGAAGAACCAGATTTACAGAAGCATTCTCAATACCAGTTCTACTTGTTTAGCCTTTTTGTTTGTTTGTTTGGGTTTTTTTTCCATTTTAAAAACATTGGACCTTCTTGGTAGCAGTAGTTCAGTCCACTGTGCTTTTTAAACAGAATAACAGAATTGGCATGTCTAAGAAGCATGTGATGATGCTTAAAATCTGACGGAGATGTCCTTCGATGACAGAATGAGACAGACTTCACCTTGGGCCACCTTCGCCCAGAACTGCTGCCTACCTAGGTTGCCTAATCTTGATTGAACGCAAGAGTTAGCGATATTTCAGTAATCACAATATTTTGCACGCAATATTACAACATATTGTCTATGAGACAATTTGCACATTTCTTTGATGAAATAATTATTATTTAAAAAATCTGGTAAAAATATGTCATTAAGGCAATGTCTTGGCTCAAGTCTAACAAAGTAAGCCACAATTAATTAATACGAACTAAGGTCCATTGATTTCAGTTTTCACTCAGTAATGAAATCTGGTTTAATTTAGAAAAACAGTCAGTTCTGTTTTGGTTTCTGTCGTGAAAAGAGGATGTATAGCACCATATCCTCTTTTTTAAACTACAGTAGCAGCATTCGCAAATTTCCATTAGTATATTTGAGAAAAGCTGTGGCATTTGTGTCTATTATTGTTATTATGTACAGATGAGCCTGTTTATATCATGCCATTAGCTTCAAATAAACCTATTACGCTGTGATAATTCAGTTACCTGCAGCTATGTGATATTTTCTGGACAATAAGGAAATTATACATGCTTAGAGAGCAAAAATTAATATTTGTGTCACTTGGTTCAATAAGTAATATTAATGTCTCCGGCATTTTCATTTCACAAAAGTTCTACTAGCTCTAAAGATGTTTTTAAAGAGTCCCGTTGGTCAAGTGTAGATTTGATTTTCTCCTGTTAGAGTTGCTGATCCCTCAGTCAGGACTGGAACATCTGTCTGAAGTCAATATATAGCAGTGTTTAATCCTCAAACTTCGTAATTCATTTTATAAACAGCTTTTTACCCAATTACTGCTGCTTCCATAATGCTACAGTTTCTGCTAGTTTTTCCTCAATGCTAGCACAAAGCTAAGCTTATTGCAACTGTTCATACCTTTCCTTTAACTGCTGACGTAGTATACCTCCTGTAAAAACACTATACATTTTTAATTAGGCAAAGGTGAGTAGATTAGCCAAAACATTGGCATCTGATTAACTACTTGAGTCAAAACTTATCTAGTGAAATGGCTGCTCTGTAGCATTCGAGTTATTACATGATCAGATCGATATTTTTGGAGCAGTTGCGAGGATAATGACGGAGATAAGATTGATTCCATTCACTGTAAATAAATGGAGACCAGGAAGATTTAAACTGCGTTTGCTGGAGTTACAAATGGACTACATTATATAGGAGGTGTTCTTCTCTGTGAAAGAATTGTGCTGCATTCTCTGCTTGCTAGCTAGGTGGCATGGCTAGTCTTAGCAATAGGTAGCAATGTCAAATTCTTTTAAAATTTCCATTTGAATTTTCAAATATATTAAAGATTTGGTATTTAAATGCATTTACGGCCATATACAGAAGGAACATTCGAAGTAGCACGACACTATGCATTTTTGTATAATTTGTGAAATTTGTGTTGCTGTTTTTAAGCAAAGAAAATCACAAGCAGGCGTTAAAATTTTTTTATCAACTTTAATTTTTTCCACTTGTCTTAACAAAGGATTTCTTTTCTCTTTTTATTTATTTATTTATTTTTTTTTAAATTAAGCTCCTCTAACTCAGGTGAAATTCCAAATGGCTTCCTATTCACTACATATGCTCACTACATAGGGTGTAACATGATTTCATTGTAAAATCAGTGCTGCAGTGCATTATATGCCCAAAAGAATGTCTAAAATAGGCACTTGTAAAGATCTTTTTTTCTCTCTCTCTTTTTAAAGTAACAAAATTGTACCCAAGTAAATGTAATCGAGGAAATGAAATACATATACATCAGTTTGCTGCAGAAGTTGCACCACCTTCTTGAGGGCAATATAAAGTAAACGTGGTTTGTTACAAAATTGAGGCAAAAACACAAATAGAAAAGGAATTTTTTAACATGTACTTTTTCTTTAAACATGAAGCAATTTCCTGGAGCATGAAAAGACATTTTCTTTTTGTCTTCTTGATGAGGCATGTACAGTGTATCCAACACAGACTAAGCAGTCTATGAGGGAATTTCTGCTTTCTCGTCACTGGGGGGCAGTAGCTGTATGTCCATGTTCATACTCCAGCTCATTGAAGTGTATTTATTCTTTACTGAAGACTCCAGTCGCCTCAGTAGGGAAAGTAGTGTGCAGCTCCGAGGTGCCTGAGAGGTGGAGGCTGAGCCGAGGAGAACTGAGAGCAGGGCAACAGTTCTCCTCTCGAGCTTGGGCTCGGCGGAGGTGAAAGGTCATCGTCAGACCTGTGGAGTGAACCTCTAGTTGCGCCTTCTGAGCCCAAGCACTCCGGCACAGCATCCTCCATTTGTCTAAGATAGAAAAGGAAAAAAAAAGTGGCTTAGAATTTTTAGGACTGGGTAAGGTCAGGAAAGCAGAGAAGGCACAATGTGATGAATGAATTTAATTTAGTGTTTTGCACAATGTATTGTTTACCTGCTCTAATTTACCAACTGTAACCTCACAGAATACCTGTTAAAGAAATAGTTCAGCAATCTCAAAATCTACCTCAGCTCTACCTAGTCGATCATCCAAGACGTGTTTGGTGTCTAATGTTTGCTTCTTGTTGCGCCGGAGCTATGAAGCTAATGTCCATCTCGTTCAAAATCTTTTCGATAAATACATGACATCTTTTACTCTATAAAATCTATACTTGCTACAAAGAACAGCATTAAACCACACAATCTTTTTTTTATATAATAAATTATTTCGTGATATAGCATAAATAGACCGTTTTTACAAACTGAAGTTCATCGTGAAACTACATTATCATTTGTAATCACCTCCAACCTTTACATTTCTCCTTATAGGGATGGCATTACACCAAACTGTGCTAAAAAATTATACCACAGTCTGTCCAAGATGACAGCTTGTATACACAAGACAGACTTCAATCATTTGTTATCATCTACATTAGTCGTCTAACTCTAGTGCAAAACTGAAGAAGCAAAGACAACATTTACACAGGGGGAAATTGTGTAACCATTCCTTTAACGATGTTAAGATTGGGGAACACTACTGTATCTAAAACCAGAAGAAGGTACAGTACTGTACGTTCCCTCACCCTTTGCGGCCCTGAGCAGCTCTGTCCCGCTGACGTCGGTTCTTGAACCAGTTGCTGACCTGAGTGGCTGTGAGACCAGTCATTGTGGCTAAATCCCGCTTCTCTCTTGGTGAAGGATAGGGCTTCCTACAGTACCACTCTCTCAGCACACACCGTGACTTCTCCTACAAATACACGTAACGATTCAGCACGACATTTTATCATAAGCTTAACTCTGATACGGTGACCGAAGATGTTTAAGAGTCACATATTAAAACTGGTGCACTGATTCTTGTTTAGAAGTGCGAACCGTTTCCAAAGAGGGATTTGTCTACATGGTTGATCAGTATAAGCAAATAGTTCTGACCATTAATAGT
Source organism: Ictalurus punctatus (assembly GCF_001660625.3). NCBI lineage: Eukaryota > Metazoa > Chordata > Actinopteri > Siluriformes > Ictaluridae > Ictalurus > Ictalurus punctatus. The sequence continues at coordinate 6,840,045 of NC_071284.1, forward strand.
TTATAAAATGCTTACAGGAATACTCCGATGTTTTTGACCCAACATATCATATTAAGATATTATATAGAGATCCGTTGACTTAAATCTCACCTGTGTTTCAATGACATGATATGCATTTTCGATCATTTTTTTTCCCTACAATATAATTGAACAATTACATGGCATATGTCACCTTAAGTAAAGTATTTTAAAAGTGTCATTTAGTCAAAGAAAATGAGATCTAAATAAAATACTCGGGCATGATTTTATGTTTAACACCTTTAAAATCATAACATGTTGCAAAACGGGACAGCTTTAAATGTATTCAACTCATTCAAAATAAAGTCCATGAATTCTGATTCAGGGACGTTGCTGAACAGCATTGATAAACATTTCTGTACAACAGATTTATTTATTTATTTTTTTCCCCCCAGAGTTCTTCCATGAACTCATCAGTTTTAAATCTGTATTATTGGACATTTTAGAAATGGGACTACTTTTTCCAAAGGAAGATTTCACTGTAGTTGAGTCTGATGCACATGGAGACCACAATGCCTTTGAGAAAACATAAATAACTGGAGATCATTTTTAGAACTCCAGTGTTGGAAATCTTCCATAAAGCTTTTTTCTCATGTCTGCCTCATGCAAAGGCCTTTATTGTTAGAGTATAAGGTTGCACTTTTTAAATCATATTTTATATATATATATATATATATATATATATATATATATATTAGGTGTTTGTGGACAGAATTAAACAACTACACTTAAACCTCCATTATAAACAAGTCACCAGAATCGTGATAATCCATTTGGCCCATGGTAATCCATACAATACAGATGCAGGTAGTACAGATTAGGTGGAAACTGCTGGAATATTCTTGCTTCATCAATTCTATAAGGACCTTTATATGAAGACCTGAATTAGCAGATCATGTCTTCTTACCTTGAAGCAGTAGCTTGTCTCTTCTCCATCCCAGATGGTTCGAGGCAGGGGGAACTTGCGCCGTACACGGTATTTGCCCACAGCTCCAAGAGGGCGCCCTCGCTGCAGCTCGGCTTCCAGGTAGCGTGCCCGGAGCCAGAGCTGCTGGAGAAGTGAGTGACTGCGTGGGGAGAACATATTGCCCTCTATGAGAGCGTAGAGCTCGCTGAACCGGCCCTGGTGGAAGGCCACGGCTGCCCGCGCCTTCAACAAGCTCTCCACGTTGTGCTGTGGGCCTAGGTGCGAGAACGGAGGGCATGTGGAGAGAGAAGGTACAGAATGAAGGAAGGAGGACAGGCGTTCGATACACCCGCTCTGAAGCAGAACCTCACACACACACGCCACCTGATCCTGGGAAAAACCCATTGCCATGGTGAGGAAGTCTGGAGGAGAGATTTGATTTTACGTGGTTAGGCAGATTCTCAGGGGAAAAAACAAAACTGGGCTTAGACTTTAATTCCAGTTCCTTAGTCAATGTTGGACATTAATCCATGTCAATAGTTATTACAGTATTATTTCTAGAATTATTAGTAACACAAGCCTCAGTTCTACCAAGTTGCTAAAGCTATGAAATATAATCATAGCGCATATTTTTTTTTAACAGTTTTCAAATTTTACCTTCTCTCAGGATGGCCTTCCGTTCGGCTTCAAGAGAAAGGTGCCAATCGCATTGTAATCCTTTGTGTTTCGCATAAAAGAGCTGCTAAGCTGAGTAACTGAGAGTGTATCCAAGCATGTGAGGCTTCACACACTTATACCTGTTCTTTCCCAAGCAGATCCGCCCACGATGAAGTGCACACAGGTAACCGGAGCCCATGTGGGTTAAGAAAACACTGGCAAGCACTAACATACTTTGCATTGCACACACATGCACACACAAAACAAAACAAACCTGTTAACCTGGAGCCTTGCTGATATCTTTAATAGTGAGGGACATATCGAAAATAAACATATTTACATTTGAATGCATTCCTATTTCCAACTCAAATGAGGGTACCAACGTTTAAGGCGATTTGGTTAGTGACGACTCCTGCATGGCGTACATGTAATGAATGCCAGAGGGATGGACGTCATTTGACTCCGAACGTACACCTGAAAAGTGTGGTCTTTGTACGGCAGATTTGACACAGTCCTTTTAAGATCCGTGTGCAATAGAAAGGATCATTAACCACAACACTCATTAACTAAGACCCTCACACAATCGGGAACCATGTTGGGCTTTTGAATAATCTTTAAATCTCATTTGTACAATTTTCCTTAACTTACATTTCAGTCAGCTAATACATTCGATGTTTGCGGCTTTAATTTTTCAGTGAAACATCCAGCTCACCCCAAACGATTTTTCCCCCATAAATATGTGCACGAGAAACCATACAATCCTTTGCTTGAAAAAAAAATAAATAAATCATCCGGTTACTATATCTGATTAAAAAACAGACAGAATTCTGCTCAACATTTTGAGCATATTTGCTGAAGATTTAGGGTCCAATATTGTAAGTATTGTAACCTCGAACGCACGAGTATTTTATTCCCCTTAAACCACAGCAATTTGCCAACAACAAATCTTTCTTTACTGCAGAACTAAACATCATAATTTTTTATCCACTTATAGTTGCATTTAATGTTACTGAACATCAAAACAAAATCAGTTCCTGTTATCGTTTACATTATAGCAGCTATAACCAGTCATTCCTTCACTTTCTCTTTTAGATAATAGGACAAAAAAAGAGGGGAAAAAATTGCAAAACACATCCTCCGGTCCTGAAGCTTTTCCTATGGTAGAAAAAAAAGAATCCTGAAATGCTAGTTTAACAAAGTGCTAACACTTGAGACTCCTTACATCATTTTTAAATAAACCCCTCCTTACAGAATCATATCGACCAAATCAAGTATTAGATGCTTTTCCTTGTTAAATAATAATGTTTTAATCAGATTATTATTAGGTTTAGATGGTGAGGAGCAGAACATACATAACCTCTGACCAATCAGATTTGAGAATTCAGCATAGCTGTGGTGTATATACAGAGTCGTAACACACCATATATTTTTGCTGCACAGTTCATTCTAGCACTAAGCTTTACCAGCTATAGCAATGGTTTCACCCTCCAAGTGCGACAGCCTTAAATAAAACACTAATTTACAGTCTCAGTAGGATCTGAGAGCGAGCAGTTAGTAAGTTCCACAAAGATTTCAGTTTCCTTATTTAATTGTTATTCCCTATCATTTTGTTTGGTCTGTGGTAATAATAGTGAGTAGACTGTAAGAACATAAACTGTAGGAGTTCAAAACACATTTGACTAGTAGTGTACAGACTTGTAATTCCAATGCAAAACCTCAGTAGCAAGCATGTCTTGGATGACTGACTACATTTTGAGAAAGCAGCTCAGCTCGGTGTTGGAATTGTGTTCTGGCTCACTAAGTCGTCGCTTTGGATGAAGGCATTTAGCAAATAAATAAATGCAAATGTAAATGTAAATGTGAAGGCATTCATTAAAAGCACAAAATGAGACCAAACAAGTTGCATTGTAAAGTATATTTAACACAACAAAATGAGATATAAAAAATAGAATAACTATACCAAATATGAAACAACTCTTTAAAAGAGATATGCTGTTTTATCATGCTGGGAACAAAACAAGAAAAAAAAAAAATCATCACTTTATTAAATTTAAAGTACATTACAAAATTCTTTGGTTTGATCAGCTGTATATTTTCCTCAGGATGGAGATGATATCTTTGTATATCTGATAGTACTGTAACAAATGTACTAAAATCAGCCACAAAAAATTTAACATTCAATAACAGCAACGGGAAAGTTCACTATTTGTTGCTCATTCACACCAATGCGCACGCGCACACACACACACACACACACACACAAATTCCCTTTGTTTCTTACATATTGGGAAAACAACACATTGTTCAGGTGCATGGAAGAAGTAAAACAGAAAAAGTAATACAAGCCTTTGGCATATAAATGCTACATGTCCTATTTTGAATACACTTCTAAAATACAAATATTTCCAGTATATAGAAAATGTAACAGAAGTGTTCTGACGGACCTCTGTAGATCCAGCAATATCAAAATGCTGGTTTCTAACTAATTGGTCAGGGGTGGACAAATCATCAATTTATTAATCAGCCCACCATTAAACGTTCCAATGTGTTACCAAGTTCCATGGCGTGGTTGCCCAAAACCTATTTAAATAGAAAATGTGGCAACTAACATAATATAACTTAAATACAACAAGCAAATTAGTCTAGTTAAGTCTAGCTGAATAGATTTCAAAGAGTGCCTGAATCCCTGGGAGCGGTGGTTTTATGTAGTTATCGTTTTTTCTGTCTCCTGATAATCTGAATTGTAATTGGACCCTAGACAAAAAAGGCAGGAAGTCTTTGGCTAAGATTTCAGCTATGAGCTCTGGTGTGTTCTTGCACATAAAGACGATATTTAAGTCTAGTTGGAGTCTTCATGTTTGCCTGATAAAGTGTTAATCACGAGGTGCCTGTGTGTTGACAGGTTTAAATAAGTTTTTGTGCTGTACTGTACTATATTTGGCTCAGCTTAGTTTCCCTTCTGAACCTGAACCTGCTTGCTTCAGGTACCTAGCCTAATGATTTGTCCACCCCTGCTAATGCTTTAAATATACACAGAAAGAAAAACAGAAAGTAAAACACACTGTCTCCTGCAACATAACAGTACGTAAAGTTTGCGGTAGTGTCACAACATTGCTCATTTATAGGTAAATAGTGGAGAAAATTTCTTGATGGCTTCAGTAGGACCAATATTACCAAGAGGAAAGTAAACGGCAGGTCATGGCTAAAATGTGCAAAAGATTAAGACATGTTGGCCTACTGGAGATAAGCACCATAATTTGAGATTTCATTTATAGTTTTTAACCTTGCATGTACCCAGGAATGCCAAAAATGATAATTTCTGAAATTGAGTGAGCCAATTCCACAGACGTGTGTGGTATGCCATATGCAAAGTTACTTATGAAATATTACCAACACAGCACTGAAAAATTGCTGGCCTTACCATATACAAAACTTGAAAGTAGACAATTGATTCTGACTGATCTTTGACTAGGATCATCAATGCACAATTAGTTTGACTGGACAAGATTGAAAGACAACAGACATTCAAATAAAAACTACAAAATTCTCTATATGAAAATAGAAAGAAAAAACAAAACAAAAACAACAACATTATATTTGCACAGAATTGATGAACATGTAGTGTGAAAACTGAGTCGGATTCAAGAGGATGTCAGATTCATAAGATTTAGCTTTAACTGTATAGTAACTAGAGTCGTTGAAAAACATTAACGCCAACTTGGAAGCACCAATTTACTTTTCACATGAGTTCAACTTATCATTGCATAGATAAAAAAAATAAAAAATAAAATCTAACACTAATAAGCCCTTTTTCTTTCAAATAACTTGGCTAACAGTACCTTCCCAGAATGTTCTACGCTGTAGTGATGGATAGGAGTGCTTATTAAATCAGAAACTAACTATGAAAAGTAATAGACAACTTCTTGTGCGGTTAAGTTATGGTGCAGAATTTACAAAGCAGAAGATGTGCATGTGTGGAAAACATCAGGCGTTATGGGCTGACATTACACAGACTATTAATGCTCTGAAAAACTACTTCAGTCTTTGGATGTACATGAATTACTAAAATGTATATACATACTGCAGATTGAAGATGATTACAATGCCAAAGTAGACGGATAGCGCAATAAAGTATCTAAAACTGATAAAATAACATAATATATTTTATCAGATGTTTACTGTTTAAAAACATGCCTCTCTTCCCAATAAGGATAGAACAAAGTAAAAGATTGTGTACTTCACCTCAATATCCTACACAAAGGCAACTTGAACGTTCTGACTGGAAAATCCAGGCGTAGTTTCATAAACGTATTGAAAGCAAAAAGCACAGTCTAGTACGTTGTCGTTAAACATGTACTCATTGTGAACAATGACATGGTCATAAAATGTGTAGGTTAGGCTACTTATAACATTCTGATGTCAACACACAGTCCTATATCCAGGTGTCGGGCTCATAAAGCAGGTTTAACATAACTTGGGTTCCTCATTAAACCCTGTTTCATGCTGCGTGATTTCAGTCAAATTTGATATCTTTTAAAATTATTACTTCTCACGCTGCACGAGGTGATCCAGATTAAAACGTGTGTGATAACGTATGTGTTAGATTATACTATGATGATCCGTTATTGATACCTGTGATTAAAGAAAATTACCATGTTCTCTTTGCACCATCAATGCACTTCTGTAGAAGTCCCCTTTGTGGCCATATTGGGTAAATGGCAAAACCACCACCTTGTGATGAGCTTAGCAAGAGTACGTTTGCTGACATTGTTGCCATCATCAATGACATCTAAATACACTAGAACAGTGTGAGCATTAGCTGAGAGTGGAATGTGCTCTAACACACCCTAAAATGAATTTCTGTGGAAATTCTCTACATCTGTGCATATGGTGCAAAGTGACTTTTCACAATTTATACTCTTATATCCACAATTTTTAAAGGGATGCTAAAGCCATTTTCACAGTGAAAGTTTAGTAGCCTAATCTAGGGAATACGTGCCATTTTTTTTTTTGACACACAGTTCGTATCTAACTGATGAACAGCTGTTTAATTTCTGTAATCCAGAATCTAACCTTCCCCACAACAACTTAACTATGTAATATAAAAGTCAGCAGTTTAACGGAATAAAAAGTGAACAACTATGAGGAAATAGACTAAGATCAAACTAACCTCCAAGAGCGCTACCTAGCCAAACAAAATCCTGCTTTATGAGACAGGCCCCAGGATTGAGACAGTATGTGACCAACAAAATAATAATAATTAAAAAAAAAAAAACTTTGTTATTCCCATTACTTAAAAATGCCCATATTTTAAAATGTGCTGTAAAATCCAATAAACAAGTTTAGTTTTGCAGAAGTGACTATATTCAGAAACAGTCTTCTATTTAGAGTTCTGTTTATTTTACCACATTTATTATACTTGGTGTAAGTTTGAAGCTATCAGCTAGCCTTTTCTGCTTTCAAAAAAAACTGATCAGCAGTGCCTTCTCTGAATGAGCTGCACTGAAGTAATTGACTGGAGTGTTTGATTCCTAACAAACATTAACTGTGGATTCTCATAAACCAATAAAATACTGATTGTATAGTAAATTCCAACTATAATGCATGATTTGTATTTTTAAAAAACAAAATAGCCCTACTGTTGCATAGATGCCCATAATGTAATGTTCCATGCATCTCTGCAAATGACATTAAACCCCCTGTATTTCTTTGGGAAGTAAAACCTCTATAATCTATTACTGTTTACCGTGAACCACAAAAGTGAGATGATGTCAGAGCCAACAAAATCTACAAGCTTATAAGTGGGCCATTCTTTTTTGAAACAAATCTATAAATGAACAAAATCATGTATCATTTACCAAGAGTCTACTATGATTCCTATCTCCAATGTCATACATCAACATACAAAATATAGAGTGCTGTGGACCAAGAGTCAAGATTGTCTGAGGGCTTTTGAAAGGCAACTCAAAAGATGAATGATTACAAACCCAAATCATCATCCACAGGGACAGACTGCAGTTGGGTAAGAATCTTTGTGTCTCCATCCATCTCCACCTCGTCCAGATGAGATTCCCTATGTACATCATCAACTGAAGGAGGGGTACCCAGTAGCAGGGACTCCCCACCTGGTAAGCCCAATAAACCTGCGTCCTCGGGTAGATCCCCTTTCCCACGTACATCAAACAGTGTGAGTCCAGATGAAGATGACAGGGGCACGGGACTCCAAGCAGGCTGAATGAGATGGGGACCACTGGCTACACCACTGCTGAGGGGACTGAATGACAGCATGCTCTCTGGGCTGAGGGTCTGTTGGGATGGCAGCACACTAGTTGGGGTTGGGGTCGGAGGGTCTGAGGTGTTTGGAGAGGCTCCTGGCGTTGGATTGGCCAGGGCTCCAGGCTCAGGACTACAGTAAAGTGCAGATGAGCCAATTAAAGGAGATGACTGAAAGGGTGTAGAGGTCTGGCCAGAGGATAAGGAGACTGGCTGAGTTTGTAGTGACGTTCCTGTTAAGGTATGTTCCAGTCCACTGCTGCTGCTAGCACTTGGGCCTGGATTTTCTGGGATGGACTTGACAGGCATGCTGGTAAACTGGAAACCAGCTGGGATGGTGAGAATGAGTTTGCCGTTCTGAACACTCAGGAATGGACTGCCACCTGCCAAGAGGAAGTTACCTTAAAACAAGAGCAGAATAATGAGGTCAAGCTCTACCATTTGATGGTGGAAAGAAGGAACAAAAATCAATTGTTTTGCAGTCGGTGTACAACCGACAGTAAACTTTACCGCTTGGTTTCAATGAACTTTGAAATGTCTGGTGAATCTAATATGATTCAATAATACTGTCCCACATCTTACCTGGAGAAGCAGAGGGAAGTTGAATCACTCCTGAATTGAGAAGCTGGACACCTGGAATAGCACCAGCTGTAGGCACACTCTGAGGAGGTCCTATTGGGCTTATACGTATAGCCCCCTGAGGCACAGCAACTCCTCCTCCAGAGCCAGATGTTAAGATTTGGAAAGCACCTCCTGGAGTTGGGATGGAGAAGGAGGGTGCAGCTGGGACCACCTGAGGGAAGGATATGGTCCCTGTAGGTGCTCCAGTAATGGGGGATACAGGCATGAATTGGGGCAAAGGCACCAGCTGGGGTTGCCCTGTGTCCTTGGACTGTGAAACAGGAACTACTTGTGTTGGTGAGGAGATGGGAATGCCTTGTGTACCCAGCGGGGTCTGTATGTGTGGGGTGGTGGCTGACGTGGACTGGTCTATTAACTGAAGTGTCAGCCCTTGTGGAGCCTGTCCATTAGGCACCCGGGGGACAGGCACAACAATGTTCTCCCCAAGTGCAGAGGATCCATTCTGAGGTTGAGCTTGAGTAGACCTGGGCCCAATTTGCAGATTGGGGGTTGAAAAATGAGGGGTGGAACTCTGGGATAGTTGAGTAGTAATGGGGGACACTGGAACCAACTGAGGGCAAGACACCGGAGTCCCTGCTGGGTGCTGCACTAATTGAGATACTGGAATACCCTGGATAGATGGTACCACCTGGGGCAAAGAAAAAACCTGAGAGCTACAGACAGTGGAAGAAGATGCCATTTGTGAAATCGAAGATGTAGGGTTTATTTGGGAACCAGCTGTTGCTACCACCACAAGCTCAGGCTGCTGGGTGGATCGTAGAGGCATCGCTGGGTTGGAAATAACTGCACCAGATGGGGGAACTGCAGAGGAAAGGATGCCATTTTGAGTCAACGCTAATGAAGGGAGGGAGGTGCGAGTCATCACTGTGGAAGAGATTGTGGATGTGGATATGGAGCTGGGAGGCACCATTTGACTGCTATCTTGAGCCTTCATAGCCCCTGGAACAGTAATGAAGTCCAACGGAGAGACATTATGGTTGGTCGCATTCGTTTCCTCGGTCAATGAGACAGGAACTGCGCTAGTGAGGTTGGCTTGCGTTTCTATTTTGGTAATGCAGTTTTCATCTGGGACGCTATTGTTTCCACTACCCTTAGATATAACCTGAGCCCCATTGAGTAAAAGTGGAGTGTTGGTAGTTACGGGACTGAGGGTGACTGCATGACCATCGCTCAGAGTCAGTCCATTAATGATGACACCAGTTCCAGTCCCTGATAGCAATGGGCTCCCATTGAGCAACAGGGGATGAGGACTAGTAAGGAATCCCCCTGTGTTATTGAGAATGAGCTGACCTCCAGTACTACAGGGGGCACCAGAGAGAGATATGAGAGACGCAGTTGAGCCTCCAGCCTCTTGAGCAGCAGGTTTGTCAGCAATATCCTCCAGATCAGCCTTACTAGCCTCATCCTCTGTGCTATGGTTTCCATCAGATTCACTAAAAAAAGAAATAAAACATTAAAATGAAACCAAAAATCTGAAACACATACATACTAATCTGAGACAATTTATCAGGTTTATGTGAAATGACAAACTTTATCAAACGTCTTGTTTTGTGTGTAGGACATTAACCCATTAAAGTCCCAGATTATTGTTCAGTGATGCATCTTAAAGCTTATTATTCAGTAACTAATACAAAACATTTAGTAACTACAATGAAATTAATAGGAAATGTGTCTAGTTAGAAGGGTGAGGAATGCTCCCACCAACAGATAATGGCAGTTTACGTGCTCAACAGAGGTTTTTATTGGTTGTTTAAGAAAAACAACAACACCTACTACTTTGGACTTGTGGCCTAGTTTCCTTTGTACTGCTTTGCATGCATTTAAATGAATTGAATTCCTGATTCAAAACACAACCATCCAAGTCCCAAACCTCCTGGTTACCTTAATATAGAAAGGATTCTGTATGAAGTACTACCTAATTAAAATGTAATATATATATACACACATACACATACACACACATATATACACACACACATCACTTAAGGAAACACCCCCCAAAGTTTCAAAACTATGAAACTAGAAAGTGTAAAGGAGCTGAACACACAACCTCAATGCAAAATGAACATTGAACACCTAGGAATTAATACAGAATTGCTGCACCAAGTTACTACCTCAAGCAACATCAACCATCCATATAGAAACTCGGTCATCCCTCAAATGCCACTTAAGCTGGTAGCATACTTAAAATGACAAAAGAGCCTCCACCAGATGTAGTTACTGGTTTACTCAGAACTCCTGTATATATTTCTAGTAGTGATGTGCTGGTTCCGATCATGCCCTTTTATGTAAACCCGAGAACATTTGTTTTACACTTTCAGTGTACTTTAACAGAAATGCTACAATGGAAACCTCTCTGCAACATCTGAGCTGTTTGTATGAATGATGAGATGTGTGTTTTTGACTTGCGGCTATGTGTACTGAGCTTTGATACACTGAAAGAGTGGGAATTCCCATCACTAGTGTTCACTAGGACACTACACTGTTGGGGTACAGAATGGTTTTGAGTGAGCTGTGAGCCGAACAGACTTCCGAACATTGTAGTGTTTCCATGATGGTTTTGCCGCGGACTAATTTTAAACCGTTGTAGCGGGAAACCTTGTTAAAATATAGCACAATGTTTCTCTCATATATTACAATGCATTTTGCAATAGTATCCATATTGTTAGATTATTTAAAAAAAAAAAAAAAAAAAAAAAAAAAAAAAAAAAAAAGCAGTGTATAAGGTTTGGAAGGTTTGTTATTTTTTGAGAACTGGACTGAACACTTTGTGTTCTTTTTTTTTTAAAAGCAGTAGTTGTTGGTGGAAGAAAATGCGTCAGAGAGGCATTGGCTGTCGGTTTTATTTTGCAAAGCAAAATATCTGATTTTCCCTTGTGTGTTTGTGTTGCTGCTCCCACAACCTAAAGAAAACATACAAATGTTGAATGCGGAAAGCAAATTCCAGTTCATTGCAGTGACTATGATATTGAAAGGAGCAGCTCCTGCCTGTCTTGTTCAAAAGTATTTTTCATTAATACATCTTTTTGTTTAAAGTATAGTTTAAAGCTTTAGTTCAACTCAAGTGTGTTTGTCAACTTGTTTTTGTCAAGTGTATTATTTCAGTAGAAACACTTTTTATTTTTTAGAGTCAAGTTCAACTGTCTCTTGTTCACTCTCTAACAGTCAGTACGTTTACATGGACAACAATAATCCGATATTAACCAGACTAAGACGATACTCTGATTAAGAAACTAGCATGTAAACAGTGATTATTGATTAAAATGAATCAGACTAAAGTCATACTCGAAGTAAACACAAATTGAATCAAGACATGTGGTGTTCCTATTTTAGTCGCATTACAGACATGTAAACACCTTAATCACACTATTAATGTGTGGGAGTTTTCTCCGCATTGTGCGACAATACACCTACACACACGGCAGTGCACAACTGTTTGACGGTAAACAAGAGAGCACGGCTGTGTCCAAAATCGCATAATTACCTACTGTATAGTAGGCGAAATACATGTATGTACATGCATCAGACGCAGCCCACGGCTTCAAGCAGTCGTCTATTTGCGCATATAGCATGACAAATATTTAACTGCACTTGAAGCTTTCATTAAATTTTCAATGAAACACCCAAAACTGTATACGCTACCATAATGAAGACGAATTCAAAATTCTGGAGGGAACGTCGGTCAGTGTGGCACGGTGACGTAATGATGTGTGCCGTTAATAGATCTATGTTCTATAACATGTAAAACGGGAACATGAAAGGAGTATTCTAAAAGCAACTCATGTAAACACCTTAATCACAATATTGTCTTATTCAGAATAAGGTCAATAATTAGATTACTGCTGTCCATGTAAACATACTGACTGACACTGATTTTGGGTGGGCCTCTGCAAAAATGGGTGATCATGATTTTCATAACTCAAATATGTAATATACCCTCAAATATAACTCAAATGTAATATACCCATGTTTCTGGAACAACAAATCTTTTATTATTTAAAAACACATATAGGTGCAAAATGAGGATTTTTGCAAAGGCACCGGTATAAACAAGCTTATTTATACATAAAATTACAAATAATTGGGAATAATTATTAAAACCTGCACAGCAGGTAGTGTTGCTGCCTTACAGCTCCAGGTTCCTGGTCTGATCCTTAGTGTTTGTGTTGAGTTTTGCATGTTTGCTCAAGGTTGTCTGCTTTTCTCCAACCCCCCAAAAACATGTACGTGGTAAATGGATTGGTTACGCTACATTGCCCTAGGTGTGAATGTGTCTGGCATCCCATCCACTGGGTATTCCCACATCACTCCTTGTGTTTCCGGGATCCTCTGCGACCCTGACCGGGATAAAACGCTTAGTGAAGATGACGGGATGAATTATTAAAACCTACCTTACTTTTTGAAGCTGAAGCCATTAAGCCAGCTTCCATTACAGTCTCCTCCACAGTAACATTAAATATCTTTCTTGCTTTGGTGCATAGAAGAGCCAGTGTCACCCATTCCATTTTGAATGGAAAATAACTGCAATTTATTTCACCATGTTACAGTTTAACAGCTAGCCATGCACCAGTGTCAACAATGACTTCCTAGATAATTAGTGAGACTGACTGTAGTGATCTGCATTTATTTTAGAGATAAGGATAAAACCAAAGTGTGTTTGGGGGGGGGGGGGGGGGGGGGGGTTACTCTTTGGTCCAATTTGTCCCACCTGCAGCTATACCCATATTGTACATCTGACCTGAATATACTAGACTAAGGTTCCACTATAGTGACAGCAGTGATTACAATCAGCTGTGGTGATCGGTGTAGTCTGGAGAGCACAGTATTACTGCCTAACCACAAACCGTTCTGATTAGAGAAGCATGGCAGAAAACACATGCTTATTTAACTTCAAGAGCAACTGAATTCTTAATTCCTAAACCAAAAGCATGTGGCACTAGTTTCACCTTGATTGACTATCCTGGGTGTAAGCCTATTTTAATTTTTAAAGGGGATAAAGAAATCCCATTGTTTTACTGTGCTGAGATAGTATTTAAGTTAACATAAATCAGTTTTTAAAAATGTTTTATCATTTTCAAAGCAAGACACTAGGGCAAACGGGTAAATAGGGGTTTTTTTTCCAAAACAATAGATCTTTGCCAGTTAAATTTTTTTTACATTTACTTTTAGCATTAATTCACGGTTACTGATACCACCCCAAAGTGGATTATTTTCCAATAACAGCACATTCCAAAGTGTTTTATCCCTTTCATACCACAACAATTGGTCAACTATTTTTAATTTATTAATGAATGAGTTGTGCTTTTAACCATTTAGTTACATTTAATGTCTCTGATACAACGTCATTTATTTTATAGCAGCTATAAACAATCGTTGCCTCACCAGCCTTTCTGTCCTGAAGATAAGGGGGGGGGGTGGGGGGGTGGAACAGCTTACAATTACAAATAAAATTCACCATATCAACGTTAATATTTTTTCTTTAATAAATAACAACAACAACAAAAAAAAAATATTCAAATCCACCATACAAATCCTGGTTAAAAAAAAAAAAGTTGTTTCTACAGGAATGACAACATATCAGAATGAGCATTAAATAAACACGATATGGCCAAAAGTATGTGGACACCTGACCATCGCACGTTTGTGTCTTTGTATGCTGTAGCTATATATTTTCCCTTCACTGGAACTAAGATGTCCAAACATGTTCCAGCAGGACAATGCCCCTGTGCACAAAGTGAGCTCCAGGAAGACATGTTTTGCCAGGACTCGACCGATCTGCACAGAAGCCTGACCTCAACCCCACTGAACACCTTTGAGATGAACTGCACCCCAGGCCTCCTGACGCAACATCAGCGCCTGACCTCACGAATACTCTGAATGAGCATAAATCCTCCATCAATCCAGCCATGCTCTAAAATCGACTGGAAATCCTTCCCAGAAGAGTGGAGGTTATTATAACAGGAAAGGGGGGATGATCAAAAAGCACATGCAGATGTCATAGTCAGCCGTCCACAAACTTATAGTTTTGTGTGTGGACGTATTGTGTAAAACTGCGATCTGATTTACACGCTACTGTTATAGTAAATTAATATATATATGTGTGTGTGTGTGTGTGTGTGTGTAATTTCCAGGATCAAAACAGGATTAAATGTATTTAATGAACATTTTGGGGAAATTCCTCTGTAATCTCCTTCTTTGAGGGAAAAATGCATGTAGATGTTATTTATTTTGAAGTGGACACGTTTCTTCCCCCTCTGCTGTGAAATTCCTGGGCAGTGCACCGCAGGGATACGTCGCCATGCAGCATGTCGGGAAACTTGAGACACTTGTGGGTGCTGAGAGCTCACATTTCACAACAAAGCAACACGCTTGCAGTCAGTCGGACTTGATTTCAGCAGACTGTCTCTCCGGCTAATCAAAACCGGCTCTGCCTCGGCCACTTTTCCGACTTTTCTTTCCAACTTTCCAACTCAGGATGAACCAAATGAAACGCAAACGCCACCATTCCGAGTCTTAGGCCTGCGTTATCTCGAGCACAAACAGTTTTTACAACTGCATTACTGTCTCATCTGTGCAATTCATCTACAATGTAGCGCTTTGCCTTTCTTCCTACAGCGACACTGACTGAGGCGCAGGAATGCACTCACAAAATGTAGCTTACAGAGAGAGAGAGAGAGGCAACACTACAGAAGGTACAGAAGCCATCAAAGAGTTGATTAAAGAAAGATGTGGAAACTACTGTCAGTGCTGCTGTTGTTGTGTTTTATATACTATTTTGGTCGATGGTGCACCGAGTTGCTAAACAAAAAGAGGTGTGTTTTGCTCGGAAAGTGTGAGTTGAAAGATATCTGGCTCGAATACAGAGCACAGACCACAAACATGCAATAAATAAATAAATAAATAAATAAATAAATAAATAAATAAATAAAGCCAAAGCTAGGAATGGTTACCTTTTGCTGTTGGTACCGGATGGAGTTCGGTCTCTCTGTCGCCGATTCTTGAACCAGTTGCTCACTTGGGTCAAAGAAAGTCCAGTAAGTTTGGCCAGATTTTTCTTCTCGTCCGGAGTTGGGTACCGGTTCACTTTGTAACACTCCTTGAGGGCGTTACGCGACTTTTCCTTGAAACAATATACCGTCTCCTCTCCGTCCCAGATGGTCTTTGGAAGGGGAAACTTTTTGCGCAGCCGGTACTTATCCACGGCGCCCAGACTGCGACCCCGCGACCTCTCCGCCTCCTTGTAGCGCGCTCTCAGGTAGAGGTCCTGCAGGAACCCGTGGTTGCTCGGGTGGAAGTCGCGGCTCTCTAAGATGGCGTACAACTCTGTAAAGTCCTCGCGGTGGAAGGCGACCAGGGCCTGGGCCTTAAGCAGGGTCTCGTTGCCACGTAGCACGTCGGCCGAAGGAGGGATGGTGGCCAGGAAGCTCCACAAGCGATCCACGTTGCCCGCCTGCAGGAGAGCCTCGCACACGCAGGCGACCTGCTCACTGGAAAAGCCGAGCGCGGACTTTGGGAAGGTCTCAAACAGCCGCTCAGAAACTTCCTCCGAGTCCTTCTCCTCTTTGACTCGGGCTTCTGATTGCCCGGACTCGTCGGCGCTTCCATTCTCCGTTTGTTCTGGAGACTCCAAAGACAAGGAAGCCATTTTTAGTTGAACTTTTTTTTTCCTCTTTCGGTTCCTCCTCCCTCCCTCGTCGTTCCCTCAGCCCATTCTCCGAGTATACTGAGATGGACGATTCGAGAAAGAGTCGGCTCTTTTGTTGGACGAATCGATTGTTGCAATGCGAGTCTATTACGTTTGAACAAAAGTTGGCTTTTTAAAAAATGAAACTAAAATGGCACTTTTACAGGACTAATCTCTAATTTCGCCAAGTTGTGTTTTTAATTAGGCTACATACCTTAAGTTAAGCCTATATAAATTGATTAAGGTTATTTATTTTTTCCTACTTTGCCATATCTGTCTATCTACATGTTACTTTATCTACATAGTAGCAATCTAATTGTAGGCTATTGGTGATTTATACAGAACTAAGCTGCTATTTTCACATTCGTCCATTTTCTTTACTCCAATGGAAAAACTCCCTTAGGCTACGTAATATTTTTCTACGGGCGAGGAATCAAACGAATCAAAATGTTCATGTGAGTCATTTCGAATGAGTAAAGCGAGTTGTTATGTCCATTCCCTGTGTGTACGGATTGAGGCGCCACGCCCCTCACATTTCGTCAAAGATCCAACTGAACAATCCGTCAAATATCCATCTTAATTTTTTTTTTATTATTATTTATTTTTTTTAAAGAGGGATCATAAAAATTGCCATGAATGGCAGTTCACAACGACATTTTCAGTATCTTCAGATGAGATAGTAACTGCAACGTTCAGATACTGCTATGAGGTTTATTTATCATTCCATTCTTGTTTAAAGCCAACCACTGAAGCATATATTCTTCCAAAGCATGTTAAACTGTGTTATGCAGTTTTGCAAGAATGAACTTTCCCATGTTAAATTGTTGGCATGGTGTAATGAAACTCCACCTGTCTTGTTCATGGAGGGTGTTATAAGAAAAAATAATATCCAGTGGAACAAGATTATATATATATATATATATATATATATATATATATATATATATATATATATATATATATATATATATACACATACAGTATCTCACAAAAGTGAGTACACCCCTCACATTTTTGTAAATATTTGATTATATCTTTTAATGTGACAACACTGAAGAAATGACACTGTGCTATAATGTAAAGTAGTGAGTGTACAGCTTGTGTAACAGTGTAAATTTGCTGTCCCCTCAAAATAACTCAACACACAGCCATTAATGTCTAAACCGCTGGGAACAAAAGTGAGTACACCCCAAAGTGAAAATGTCCAAATTGGGCCCAATTAGCCATTTTCCCTCCCCAGTGTCATGTGACTTGTTAGTGTTACAAGGTCTCAGGTGTGACTGGGGAGCAGGTGTGTTACATTTGGTGTCATCGCTCTCGCACTCCCTCATACTGGTCACTGGAAGTTCAACAAGGCACCTCATGGCAGAGAACTCTCTGAGGATCTGAAAAAAATAATTGTTGCTCTACATAAAGATGGCCTAGGCTATAAGAAGATTGCCAAGATTTGTGACTAAGATTAAGATCAGACCATATTCAATGAGTAATCAGTGCAGCGATCTAGGTAATTCCTAGTATACATCTCTGCTGAAACTACTGGTGGGAATTTTTTATTCCAATCATTGGACCAGCATCCAGTCAGAGTATTTGCAGTACAATTTCTCACCACAGTGACTTTTTGTTAACATCGATTGCCTTAATATGTTGCTTGTAATGTGTTAGGCATAACACATAAGACAATTCTCACTTATTTTCAGTTTGGTCACTTGTTCAACACTGTTTCTATTTCCCTAGGTGTCATACAGATCGCCCATGGAGAGAACATACTTTCCTAAAATTTGCATGATATGAAAAAGGCTGACACACACCGGAATGCTGAAATGATCTCTGATGTTCATTTACTGTGAATACATTTATTATACTGTGAACACTATACATTTAGTATCAGGTATATTGTAATGTAGAGTGCTGGAGCCATTTTTTGGGATCTGTACTACCTGGTCAAACATGTGAATTAAGTATGTGTGTTTGCATGTGTGTGCATGTGTGTTTTAATGCATTTGTGTGTGAGATACAACTTTGCATGCTGGATAGGCAGGATGAGTGAAGACTTTAACATAATTCACAGGCTCACAGGCACAAGTCCACACCTGGAGGACTGAGGGAAATGAAGCATGGCTTTGCACCGTCATGGCATCCCGGTGAAGGAATGTAAATTCCAATTCCACAGGGACGGGGGGGATAAAGGGTAGTAAGAGGTTGAGAGTGTGTTATACACCACCCCTACCCCATCCTGCCCCCATTTATCTCCACTTCTGAAGTGTCAGCCTTTCATCTTTTGGTTTTATGCCTGTGCACACTTGCCCTCCTAGTCACACCAACTACTGTGAAATACACTGACAGGACAGAGCCTAAAGGGATTAACTAAGTAAATGTCTGTGATTTTAATCACTGTTCACTTTGGAAACACCTTTCATATCGATCAGAGAGCTCGTGAAGATGTATGATTCTTTGGTCAAGTTCCTGTTACTTTTAAGTTACACTATTAAACTATAATATTTCACTTAAAACCTACCTGTACATGCTGGCATTTGAGCAGGGTCAATAGGTGTGAGTCTGACATATTTTTGTATTATTTGCTATTTTATTTTGTGTATGGTTGTTATTTTAGTTTTATTTGGTATATTTTTCATACTGTGCTATTTATTGTACCATTTTATTCAATATGCATCACTTTGGTGAACATGAGTTGTTTTAAAATGGCTAAATTTAACATTTTATCTCTATAACATAAAAAAAGCAAAGATAAAAGTCAGGAATGAGTCAAATTATTACTTATACTTACATTAAAGGTTGTTGTGGAAATTAGACAACACTCGCAGATTCGTCCTCTGAAGGTAAAAAGGTTTATTACAGAAAGATGGTTAATACAGGATAGAATAAAGCAGGATAGAATAATGAGAGCTCTCTGAAGTGCTTGTGCTGAACCACTACTATATATATGAAACGCAGCGCATGACACACTTCTGTGTACCGATAAGAAGCAGTTTGAGGCAGTTCAAACAGGCTTTATTTTAGGATCTTGGAAGATGTTTAGACGAACCTTGAACAGAAGAACATGTTTGTGTCTCTGTAAGCAGATAAACATTCTGTACTGATCTCAGTGACATGACATGGCTTTCTTAGGCGTTATCCTCAGATGAACATGAACAAGAACAAACTTATTACAAAGTAAAAATGAGTAATTTCCCCTCACAAAGTTTTCGTTATAAAATTCCAAGACATTTTATATTACTTAAGCAACATCATGTGGTGCATGATGGTACTGCAGCCAGCGTTTTATGCAGTGGTTTATGGAGTAAATACAGGGGTAAGAAAAAGTATGTGAACACTTTGAAATTAGTTGGTTTTCTGTATTATTTGGTTAGAAAATGTGATCTCATCTTCATCAAAAACACAAGTATAGACGAACACAATGTGCTTAAGCTTACAACACACAAAACAATTATAATCCTTCATGTCTTTATTGGACACGTCCTGTTAAACTTTCACAATACTGTGGAAAATGTAAGTGAACACTTGGATTTAATAGCTGGTCAATATTCCTTTGGCAGCAATAACCTCAACCAAGTGTTTCTGTTAGCTGTGGGTTAGAAATGCACAACGTTCAGAAGGAATTTTGGACCACTCTTCTGTACAGAACTGCTTCAACTCAGCCATATTCTTAGGATGTCTGGTGTGAACAGCTCTCTTGGGGTCATTCCATAGTACCTCTATGGAGTTAAGGTCTGGGCTCTGACTGGGCCACTCCAAAAGGTGGATTTTCAATTTTTTTTTTTTTTTTTTAAAGCTATTCTGTAGTGGATTTTTTTCAATGTTTAGAATCATTGTCCTGCTGCATCACCCAACTTCTCTTGATCTGGCACATAGCCACTATGAAATTATTCACTTTCCCCTTGAGGATGACAAGTGGTCCAGGCCCCCGAAGCAGCAAAGCAGCCCCAAATCATGATGCTCGCTCCACCCTACTTAACCATTGGGATGATGTTTTCATGTTGGTATGCGGTGCACCATACTCCATATGTAGTGCTGCATGTTCTTCACAAACAACTCAACCTTAGTTTCATCAGTCCACAAAACATTTTCATTTTAGCATTGTGGAGTTGTCAGTGTGGTCTTTGGCAAACATCAGGCATGCAGCAATGTTGTGTTTTTTTTTTTGGAAAGCAGTGGCATTCTTCATGCCTGTGTAATGTTTTCCATATAGTAGACTCATGAAGAGAGATGTTAACCAGATCCAATGATTTCTTCAAGTCTTTAGCTGTCACTCTAGGCTTCTTCTTTTTTCTTTTTTTTTCTTCTTCTTTTTTTTTTTTTACCTTGTTGAGAATTATACAGCGTGCCCTTTGAGTCATCTTGGCTGGACACCCACTTCTAGGGAGAGTAACCAGAGTACTAAATCATCTCCATTTATAGACAATTTGTCTAACAGTAGACAGATGAATATCTAAGCTCTTTGAGATAACTTTGTAACACTTTCCAGCTTTATGCAACTCAACAATTGTTGATCATAGGTGTTCGGAGATCTCTTTTTTTTTTTGCGAGGCATGGTTCACATCAGCAAGTGCTTCATGTAAATAGCAAACTCAAAATGGCTGAGTGCCATTTTTACAAGTCAAAGTAGCTCTAACCCACATCTCCAATCTTGTTTCATTAATTGGACACTAGGTTTGCCAACTTTCAACACTAATTAGCATTTGTTGAAGTCATTAGCCTAAGGTTTCACATACTTTTTTCCAAACTATACTGTGAATATTCAAATGAAATATTCAATATGTACAAGAACAATGCAATCATTTGTGTGTTACTAGTTAAAACAGATTGTGTTTGTTGATTACTGTAACTTAGATGAAGAGCTTAGATGAAGATACTTTTTCTTGCCATTGTATCTGTGATTTTCATCTACAGTGGTGCTTGAAAGTTTGTGAACCCCTTAGAATTTTCTATACTTCTGCATAAATATGACCTAAAACATCACCAGATTTTCACACAAGTAAAAGATAAAACTTATCTAAAAGTAGATAAGGAGAACAAAATTAAACAAATGAGAGAAAAATATTATACCTGGTCATTTATTTAATGAGGAAAATGATCCAATATTACATATATTGGAGTGGCGAAAGTATGTGAACCTTTGCTTTTGAACTGCAACTAAACGTTTCCAGTAACTGTTGATCAGTCCTGTGCATCGGCCTGAAGGAATTTTAGCCCATTCTTCAGTACAGAACAGCTTTAAATCTGGAATGTTGGTGGGTTTTTTCACATGAACTGCTTGCTTTAGGTCCTTCCACAGCATTTCTGTTGGATTAATGTCAGGACTTTGACTTGGCCATTCCAAACCATTAAATTTATTATTCTTTAACCATTTTTTAGTAAAACAACCTGTGTGTTTAGGGGCATTGTCTTGCTGCATGACCCACTTTGATGTTTTAGGTCATATTTAAGCAGATATATAGAAACTTCTAAAGGGTTCACAAACTTTCAAGCACTATTTTATCTATCTATCTATCTATCTATCTATCTATCTATCTATCTATCTATCTGTTGATTGATTGCCTGGTCACTTTAATTCATGGGTTTAAAATATCAGTCTCTCAATGTTCCTTTGTTCATTTAGCCCATTAAACTTTATTAATTATTAAACTCAAAAGCTTAAACAAACAAACAACTAGATAAATGCACATAACATTTAATAATAATAACAAATATATGACTTTAAGAGTTGACATAGGGGGAACAATAAATGCTAAGCTGCTTAACTTATCGCCATTATTAGGCTTTGTATTTATTTATTTATTTATCTATCTATCTATCTATCTTGTTTTTAAGCACAATACTTCTGCTGCTCCTGGAGAACAGTTTCCCCAAATCAAACTTGACTCCGTTATACAGCTAACTCCTCCTTCCCCTTCTGCTGTCACTGGATCAGCGGCTGAATTCCAAATCGGTCCTCTGATAGAAATACAGTGCACTTTGTACCCTACAGAAGCCACTACAGTATAGACTAACTATTGCGCCTACCCAGGGAACACGGCGCCATTTGGGATGCAGCCTATGACAAAGTGTGAGGGCGGAAACCTCCAGAAAGCGTACTGGGTGGCGTGGAAATTGCTGGAAGGTAAAATAGCTAACCGAAATACTCACAGGACTTAATACACGTATCTGAAGACATTCAGTGTTGTCCTTTGTGAGATTAAATAAAAGATAAACTCCTTTTTGGTGTGGACCGAAGTCTTAGGTAAGTCTACTCTTGAAAGCGCGGGAATGCTAGCTAGCCCGGGAGTTATGCTAGTTAGCAAGCAGGCTAGAATGACTAGGTGTTACTTAACAATAAATTGCAGGCTTATTAAAATAATAACAATATTAATAACTTTGAACAAAAAAAAAACATAAACAGGAATTGAAGTTGAATTTTAATAAAAGTGCACATCGCTGTTAAAGCTCCACATTGTTAACTAAGGCAACTTAAATGCAGTTGCTAAGCATTTTTATGTGTTGTGTGTGTTCAGTAGCTCCTCATTAGACCTGCACAGGGAGGCTGTAATAAGGTTAGACATTTTCATTTTAGAATCCTATGTTCTATAGTGACTGGGGATTCAGTGCCTAGTAATGATTTAGCTCCAGAGGATGTTTTGAAGTTTACATTGTGATGTATGACAAGTCAGAAATGGAGAACTGGCATGTTTGTGTTCAATTAAATGTGTATTAAAATGCAGTTTTGTTAAAGTTTCTATTTTCCTGATCTGTGCAGAAGGGAGACGAGGCTAAAAAAATGCAGGAGTGTGTGACGGTGATCACCAACCCCACAGTGTCTGTGCGTGTGACCAGCACCCTCAGCTCCTTCGATGTGGACCGGAGATTTAACCGAGGGATCACCATTGCAGAGCTGAAGGTGCTTCTCCATCACTCCTGGGTTATCAGTCAAACTCAAGAACGAGAGAGAGAAGATTAACACAAGGGTTTTAAAGGAAGTCCAGAGTTGTGAATGTGATATTTGAGCTGTCTCGTTTACCTGCAGAAGCTCTGCATCGGTTTGACAGTCTGCATATCTGGTCATGTGAACTTTCTGGAAGAACCCAGAGCAAAATTTACGACATATTCTTGAACTTATATATATATATATATATATACACACACACACACATACTAAGGATGTCACGATACCAAAAATCTAGTAGTCAGTACCGATACCACCAAAAGTACATAATACTCGATACCATAAAATAAAATGATAAACTCCTGGATTACATCCTCCTCTGGCTGATACTGGCAAAAAAAGAGAGAGAGAGGGATATTTTAGTTATCAAACACTGTCTGACAATGACTAATAAAACAGTGGAGGCTACAAGTGCTAAGGTGCACTCCTAAACACACACACACACCTTATACTTTGAATGCAAGCATTTGTTTAGATTCACTGATGTGCTGGCAGGCCAAAAAGATTTATTAAAAGCATGAACATTCGAATAAATATTAGTGACATTAGGCTACATTTTGCTGACAGGACATGGGCTGAATGGCGATGCATGGTGGCCCATTAGGAGGTAGTTTATAACATCGCAATGCGTTAGTGTTGTTAACAAATAACTGGCTATCGCAAACATTACATGGAGTGCAACGATAGTTGGTTTCAAGGCCACAATGCCAGCTGCCTCAAACAAACTCAATATACTGCCGTCTTTCAGGTGCTTCGCCAAATTCGAGGTGTTTCCTCACTTTGTTTGAAATGAACAATAGCATCGGTTGCACACCGGCTTCAGAGCATCAATTATATGTTTGCCGTCATCCACCTCGAATGCGAAGTATTTCCATATTCGACTCCTATCACCTTTCCTCTCAACGAGTCGGGGCGGAGCTAAACTTGTTGCCATCTTCTGTAGTTTTTCCCGTGTGCTTGTAGGCATGCTTCTTCTTCTTCTTTACCACTTGTGGACCGACTAAAATACTTACCGTATTTGTTGCCCCCATCAGTTCCGGAAGAGTTGCAACCTTGGTACATTCATTACTAACAGTACCTACACTACTGCAGAAAAACAAGTACTGTCACGTTTTAAGAATATTGGTACCGACTTGTTACTGAAGTATCGGTTCTCGTGACATCCCTATTATATACACTACCAGTCAAAAGTTTCTGCTCGTGGAGAAAGTTTAACCAGTCTCGTCTTCTCCTACCGGAAGTGTGACCAGCCTCTCCTGCAGGAAACTTGACCAATCCTGTCCACTCCTACAGGAAGCTTGATCTTTTGGCCTGCCCTAATCATGATATTTTTGGATTTATTTTTTTCTCCTGATGAATTTAGTTGGTTCAAAATATAAAGAAATTAGATATGAAAACCACCATGACTTTGACCAGAATAAAGAATTTACTGAAGATGAATCTATAGTGAAGCACCTTTGTGGCATATTACCACAATAATTCCTAATTGTAATTCATCACCTTGCATATATTGTTGTATTTGCATGTACCAGTGTTAAATCTAAAGCAGGAAATGCAAATCTTTTTGAAATGATGAAATTTGCTGTGGTATTCTGTGTTGTGCTTGTATCTCATGCCCCTCTGCGGTGTGTGTGTTTTCAATAGTGCAAGCTGGAGCTCATCATCGGCTGCCCCGCAGCCTCTATGGACCTCCAGTTGTTCAGCTCTTCAGACAAGTTCTTGCAGAACCTTGATGATAACGACGCTCTGTTAGGTTCCTACCCTGTAGATGACAACTGCAGACTACACGTGAGTCAGTCATGCAGTCAGAAAGACCTAGCTTTAATGAGTTTAAATTCTGTTTGAGTAGACCAAACCTTCACCCTGTGCAAATATTTACTCTTTCTTTTGATCAGAAACCCAGCACACCTGATGTTGGTTTATAACAACGAGGAGTTTTAGGGTCACTTGTTTAAAACATAGCCATAAACAAAGAGTTGAGATATGACACTGATGATAAAGTTGTGTTATAACTTCAGGTGATTGATCGCAGCGGTTCTCTGACTGGAGCGTTCAGTGATTTGTCCCAGGTGGAGAAATATGAGATTCCTGAAGATGCATATGATAAGAGATCAGGTAATTAATGTTTAATGAGTGATTTTACTTCTTATCATGTAATATTGACTGTATGAAAACTTTCTTAGCCTCTATTTGGTGCTACTGAAAAGCAATGCATATACTTTTATTATTAGTTATATTATTATAGTTTTAACTGCTTTTTATACATACATAATTTATTTATTTATTTTTGTGTAATTTTCTTAATAAATAAATAAATGCAAATATTAAAACCAAGTGATACATCAAGCGAAATTACATCCTTCAATAATCACAAGGGTGGGCAAAGTATAAATTCATTAGTAACCCCTTTCTGTCTTGCTCAGTCCCTTGTTTCAGTTGCATAGAATCTTAATTGACTCGGCTCAAAAGTAGTAGCTAACACGAAGAAATAAGATATATCTAGCTAGTTCAGAGGATTAATACAGACTAAGACAAACAATGATGCACCGAAAGGAAAATTCAGGATGCACTTGGCTGAAAACCGAAACTGAATAAAAATAAATAAATAAAAGAAACATTAAAAAAAAAAATTTTTTGTATAATTATGTTAATATTAGACTTTTAAACTAATTTCATGAATTTAATGAATTTGAATTGAAAAACTACAAACCAGTTCTTCATTCAGTTCTGTAACAAATTTAACTTTTTTTTTTTTTTGAATTTTTTTTATTATGATTTGCAAAACAGCGGTCAAGTAATGAACTTGAGAGCTCTAGGCTAGCATCTTGCAGATACAAAAAGTTTAAATATGCTACACAATCATTTTAATGAAAACAACAGGCCGAACAGAGAATGGCAGGGCCTCTATTCTGTTGTTGTTGTTTTGCTGTTCTCTGCATATTGAACAGGATGTCGTGTTTTCAGGCGGTGTGTCAAACCTGTCGTGGAAAAGTGCTTGGGCACTGTACCCCCTCTTGAAATTTCTGCAGAACAAACACTGCAGATGGCAAATTTGATGTCTTTATCAGAAACTTTGAAGTATTTCTAAACCGTGACATGATTGGCCTTTGCCGGGTAGCGCCATGATAACCGGCGGCTAGATCGAAAGTCTAATCTGAGCGCCGAGGGGCGGGGCGAGCAGGACGGCATATATTTTTGGGTCATATTTGTCCGAAAAATTTTCGGCAGCCGAAATTTCGGTGCATCCTTATTTATAACCCATTTGACAAATCATCCAGACATTTTGATTTCCTGAATCGAAGTTGATAATCTCGCCATATTGTCCAGGTTTCCAGATATGCATGTCCACTGTGAACTCTTGTTACCCTTCACTGTAACGGTTAATCCCCTGTTAATCCTAACTGTTCCAGTTTTTTGAGGTTTGCAACTCACCTGACTTTCCTTAGACTCGGTTCGAAACTTCAAGAGGAACATGAAGATAGGGCGCTTCAACGAAGAGACCGCAGCTAAGCGTGAAGAGACACTCTCACAGAAAGAGGAAGAGGAGAACGCTGCATTAGCCTTAATCACAGTTGGCAAGCGGTGTCAAGTGAAAGTGGTTGGTCAGCCAACAAAGATCGGCACAGTTATGTTTGTTGGTATGTGTTCTTGTTTTTTTTCTCCCCACTGATTACAGATTAAAAGAATGGTTTGCACAAAACTAAAAAGCTTTCCCCATTATCTCAAATGTACTTGATTAAAGAGTCTTGTAAGCGATGTGGTAGTGATTAGGCTAGTCATAAACACATAAGAGTTGCATAGGTCATGCTTCTTCTTCTGTTTACTCCTAAGGCTGTTTGTAGTTTACGTTTCTATGTCTTTTAGGTACGACAGACTTCAAACCAGGCCACTGGGTGGGTGTGAAATATGATGAGCCACTTGGGAAAAATGATGGCAGGTTAGTATCCGTATAATTTTTTTTCATGCTCTAGAAAGGCATTACATTGGCCTTGACTTGAATGTTGTTTGTTTGTTTGTTTGTTTGTTTGGTTGTTTTTTTTGCTGGATCTTATCTGCTTTTACATATACACTACCGGTCAAAAATTTAGACACATTCATTCTTTATTTAAATTTTTCCCCCACATTTTATAATAATAATAAAGTCATCAAAACTCTGGAATAACACAAATGGAGCTATGGGAATTATGTTATGTATAAAAAATCCAAAAATAAATCAAAATTTAATATATCTCTGCTTGTGTGTGTATGTATGTGTATGTATGTACGTGTGTATGTATGTATGTGTGTGTGTATGTGTGTGTATATGTATGTGTGTGTGTGTGTGTGTGTGTATATATATATATATATATATATATATATATATATATATATATATATATATATATATATATATATATATATATATATATATATCATACACCTTCAGATCAAAAGGTTTTTAAGATCATGCGAAACATTTCAGTTGAGTGTCTCCAAACTTTTGACCGGTTAGTGTACTTGAAGGTCAAATACATGATGAACTACAACCGTATACTGTCCACTATCAGCATTAGAACATTTACAAAATAACTAGGAGAGAAGTAGGACTGGTGCTGATCGTGGGCAGTACAAGTTCTAAAATTGGTTACAAAGCACATTTTTGTTTGGAACTTTATCTGGTTCAACTACATTGAGCT
Organism: Ictalurus punctatus; assembly: GCF_001660625.3. NCBI lineage: Eukaryota > Metazoa > Chordata > Actinopteri > Siluriformes > Ictaluridae > Ictalurus > Ictalurus punctatus. Next base: position 6,867,839 of record NC_071284.1, read on the forward strand.
TTAAAGACGGTGTGAAACTGAAGGATCAGCGTTTTTGCTCATTGAACCAGATAGTTAGTGAGCACTGTATGTTATACTAAAGTGAAATGTCATGTTGTATCCCAATTGTCCCTGTGGAGTTAATGTAGATTGCCATGTCTGCATCTTGTTCCAGTGTGAACGGCAAGCGGTACTTTGAGTGTGAGCCAAAGTACGGTGCGTTTGTGAAGCCTCTGTTCGTGACTGTGGGAGATTTTCCAGAGGAGGACTATGGTTTGGATGAGATGTAGGCTCCACCTGCCATGGTATCACAAGGTATCAGGCGGGGGGAAAAAACATCCATCTGGAAGGACGAAGCAGAACTCTAGTCATAGCCCTTGATTACAAGGGTTTTTTTTTCCCGTGTTTTTTTTTTTTTTCCTGCTAATGATATTTTAGTTTCATAATTGTCCTGAAGAGACCAAAAAGGTAGCCTTTATACAACACTGTTGGTGGAAATTTAACAGCATGTCCTAGCATTAAACAAGAACGTGCTTATTTACATCTCTATGGCCACTGGCATTGCTTAGCTCATAATGTGAGGACGGGAGTAGATGCCAAATTAGCTGTCTGACACATCAATTGAGGGAGAATGAACAGATTTTGTTCTTTGCCAAGCTTTTCGTCGCGTTTTGATTTGTGAATATTTCACATCTTGTTTTCTCAACAAACTTGTAGTGTTGGTTTTTTTTTTTCTCTTCATAGCTGTTTTTAATGAATGGCAAAATGTGTAATAAGAGCTGGAGATAGCATAACAATTCTTTGTTTTATTTAACTGTTTTATTTTCACTAGTAAGCGTAATATGTATAAATGTTTTTGGAAACTAATAACCTTATTCCTCTTTTTTTTTTCTTTCCTTTTTCTCTCACTTAGAAGAACAGTGCACTCCCTTTTCAGTGTCCTGATTGTTCTAATGCGTCCTTATTCAGTGATTTCAGACTAAATGCACTGGTTGGCTAATTATATAAATAACACACCAAGCACTCTGCTCTAGACAACAACCACATGGATATTATGGTATTCCTCAAAAACGCACATCTTATCATTTGATTTCACTGAGAATAATGAATTGTACGTCATGTGTACAACATGCACAAATGCGTTCAGTTTTTAAATTAACCTTGTGCATGAAACAGATTTAATATTAGCATGGATTGGGAAAGTCATATGTCTGCAGTGGTTCTCCATTCCAGTCCAAGAGAGCGTATGATGCACATTTTAACGTGTATTGTGTGTATCGTCAGCATTTTTATAATACTGACCAACTGCATGTTACTTTTAAGAGATTTAGTTGAATGAGAGTATGACTAAGTGAGTAGTATTTGTTTTAGATGGCACTTAAAAAATGTTAAACGTTAATTTTTTAGTAGACGAAAACCTAAACATTGTGATCTATGAACTTAAAAAGCATCAAGACCAGGGCTTCACGATTATGGCTAAAATAAGAACCATGATTATTCTGATAATTTTTCACTTATTTAAGAGTACAAGAGATTTATTGCACTTTATCATTTTCTTTCAAATTGAACATTAAAAGCCTGTAACGCTCGGTGTGGTGTAGGATGCCAGTCCATCACACGGCACTACACGCACACTCACATGTAGGGAATCTTTTGGCCTGCCCTAATCATGATGTTGCATTTTTGCCATATCAGCCACCCCTATGCCTTTGACTGGATTAGAGAACCATTGACCTCTGGTCCCCCATGTGATGATGCAGTGTATACTACAGGTTTAGTACCACTCCAAACACAAAACATGGTCCACTGATGATGATGATGATGATAATAATAATGAGTAGTTTGGTGACATGGCCACAAATCAAAGTGGCATAGGAAGTCATTTAAGAAAGCTGCACCTGTTGAAGATCCTTGTCTTGAGAATGTCACACATATGAAGGGTTTTTTTCCCCCCTACATCTAGTATTTTTTGAGTCCAGCACAGTTTGCTTTTGTTTCTGCACTAACACACTAAATAAATATTATGAACCTGGCAAGTAGTTGAATTTTTTTGAGTAAAGTAGATAAATGGCTAAACTCTGTAAGACCCTGCGCTGTCATATGAAATTTATTCCGATTAGCTGGTGTGCATTTGTACTTTTTATTTATTTTGTGAATCTCTCAGTCGTTTCTGATGTGTAAATGTTTTGTATGTGATCATAGCTTCTTCTAGAAGAAATAACAAGAACATATTGCATTAAAAAAAGCTATAACTGTCATAAAACTTAGTGTATTTGTAGATTTTGATCTGCTTTATTATTACAAGTGGTCTCAGATCGAAGGCTCAGCATTGTCTCTGCATATGTGAAAACATCAAATGAAACCGGATCTCTTCTAATGGCCTACAAGTGATCTAGGTGTACTCGGTCCTCCTAGTCTGCCTCGCATTTTGCTTTATTGCTGAAGAATTTGAGGCTTTGCTGTGTATACACAGATGCAGTTTTCTGTCATAGCACAAATAAAAACGACGTTAAAAAAAGACTTCAATGGATGAAACGCTCCAATAAAGTAAACTGTTAGATTAGCAAGAGGACAAACTCATACAGTCTAATAGATAATTCTTGCACTAGCTTAAGTTTAATTAGTTAAGCAGCAATAATTATAATAATTAGTGTATGCATGTACCATCGTTTGTATTTGGTCTTTGTGAACCACTTACATGAGCGGCACATGAGGGTATGGCATGAAGCATCAGCTGGTTTTGATGGTTCTGCAACTGGTTTCTTGTTTCTCCCCCAGATATTTCTTTTTGAATACACTTGTATTGTGACCACTAAAGCACAGAGGTCATTTGTAGCTAGTTCTCATTTGAAAATTTATACTATGAAAATTATGTTCACATACAGTCAGGTCCATAAATATTTGGACATTGACAAAATTGTTATTTTGGCTGTCTACCACAGTATATATGGAATATAAGCACAGACATTCAGTTTTAACCCCATGAACCTTCAGTAAAATTAGCCTAAAACGCCTATCCAAGGCATACCCAAATTAAAATTAAAGCTGTTCTTGAACCGTTTGGAGTACATGCATAGTTTTGGTCTCTTTTGAAAGGTGACACTCTGAAGCTTATGTAGGAATCACTGTAATTGCTACTGGTATTGAGTAATAGAGGAATGGATCACACTGAAACAGATTTTTTTTTTTCACACTTGATTTTTTGGCATACAGATGCCCACAGCTGGGAGCGTTGAGGGTATTTAAATCTAACTTGGGTGAACCAATTACAGCACTTGCATGTGTCCCTACTCCATTTTAAAGGACCAAAAGTAATTGGACAATTGGCTGCTCAATTGTTTCCGGGATCAAGAACACTCTCCATTAGCTAGGCATTTCTGTGTCAAAGTCAACAATCAAGAGAAGACACCAGACTAAATACAGAGGATTTACCATGAGAAGTAAACTTCAAAAACAGGAAGACCAGATTAGAGTTGGCCAAAAACATCTTCAAAAAAAACAAACAAAGCAAAAAAACATCCTTTGGACAGATGAGAGGAAGATAAACTGTTTCCAGAACCATAGGAAGAGAAGGGTATGGAGAAGTAAGTGCTCATGATTTGAAGTAGAGATGCAGTGATTGCAATTGTCATGGATGAGCAACTTGCCTCAGCATCATAAGTGATATTTTTGATGAAAGTATTAATTGTTGCATTGTGTACAGGAGGCATAAATAATGATTTTGGTTTAAACCTTGAACGATTAGATGAGGGATCCTGATTCTCTCCGGAAGCATTTCCAGATGTACAACCCCAATTCCAAAAAAGTTGGGACGCTGTGTAAAATGTAAATAACAGAATACAATGCTTTGAAATCTCATAAACTCGTATGTTATTCACAATAGAACATAGAAAACATATCACATGTTTAAACTGAGGAAACATACCATTTTAAGAAAAATAAATAAATAAAAAAGGTAATTTTTAATTTGATTGCCGCAACACGTCTCTAAAATTTGGGACGGGGGAAACAATATTTATAAATATGTTTATTTACTTTTTAAATAAATAAATAAATTATATATATATATATATATATATATATATATATATATATATATATATATATATATATATATTTTTTTTTTTTGCATGAAAACATGCACTCTCATTATTTCCCATAATGGTACAATATTGGCTCTAGGCAACAAACTCCAAAATCCTTCAAAATTATAAATATGAAATAGAAAATAAATAATAGGAGATTCAATTCAATTCAATTTTATTTGTATAGCGCTTTTTACAATAGAAATTGTCTCAAAGCAGCTTTACAGAAATATCAACAAGAGATGAGTACTGATTCTGTTTTAATTAGGGAAAAAAGCAGTACAAACTTTTTTTTTGCCCAGTGGTACCATAAAGGGTATAAAGTATAGTACAATTACTCAAGTATTTTCCCCAATACTGTAAGAAGAACTACAAGCCTATGTGAAACAAAAGTCCTCTGTATGTCAGTATGTCGCTACCACAGTTTCTTTACGTGGCACACTGTTTCCACACACCGTTTCCACACACTGTTTAGTAGGGTAGTATGCTGTGTTGCTTTCCACCCGGATTTGGTTTATTTTGAAGATAAATCACACGAGTGCACTTTTCATTTGTTGTTTTTTTGTGGCTCATCCTAAAAGCTGTTCAGGACTCCATCTGGGACAGGAATGAAAACCAGCTGCTTTTTCATGATTTTCTACCTCACTTTCTTTGATATCTGGGGTAAGTCCGTTTTCCTCACTAGTATCCGTTATATATTAGGAATAAACTCATTCTGAATTACTATTAAACCACTATCAACTAAAACAACAACCAAGATAAGATAATACAAAGAATGGACAAAGTTGTCAGTGTTATTCACAGACACTAAACCAACGGGGGATTTTGCCTGAAAGGGTTCATACAGTTGATTTTATATCGAAATAAAAACCACACTGCTTTAACTGTGGTTTAATTATTCGTTGTTGGTTTGTAATCCAGATTAACCATGGCCTGTTTATTGTAATTCCTATTAAACGGGCTCGGGACATTTTTTGTTATATTAGTGAAAAATAGTCTTTAATGGAATTTAGACTTAGTTATTTGTCGGTAATTTCTTTACTGTGGACATTAGAATAATAGGTAGCATTCTTGTAGATACATCTCTATATAGTTACTTAGTAAGTTAATAGAAGTAGTTAATCTTTTAGTGAGTTAAAAATGCATACTAATGTCTGCATTTTTAATTATTCGCTATTTAGAGGTTTATTTACCTTTGCTAAATCCCAAAGTCTCTCAAGCCGCTAGGGGGCAGTGCAGCACTATGCCATCCGTGACAAACAGCAGCTCTGACCAGAACCAGCCGGTTCCATTGGATCATAATCTATTGTTATTATGATGTCAGTTAACGCCTACAATTTTTTTTGTTAAGTTGATTTAAATTAAATACTTAAACAGTTTTTAAATCGCAGTCTAACGTTATCCTTATTCTTGACCTAGCTCAAATCACTTCTTCAACCATTCGTGTTACAACAAACTATTGGTGCTGTTACAACTGTCTCTTTTAGGTTTAAGGGGATTCAGGTGATTGACTGGCTTTTCTCCAGATTGTTTGTGTGTGTGTGTGTGTGTGTGTGTGTGTGTGTGTGTGTGTGTGTGTGTGTGTGTTATCCTAGGTTATTGTATTATCGATATCAGAATGAGAGTACTTTGAATCATTCAAGATAATGAGATGAACAAATACCAAAAAGCTTAGATGTTTTTTTAAAAAAAAATAATTTTACAAATGTAATATTTTTGTAGACCCATAGAAAGCGACTAGAATTCATTTTATTTTATTTATTTTAAGAATTGTATTATCATTTTTATTTAATGTCCTTTAGTTGTAATTGTGCCGGATTTGTGAAACCTGCTGTTGGTTGGGATGGTACTGTGGTAATATACCATATTATCCCATTGTACAATTTCTCATTTCCCTTCATCTATAGAACAAAACAAAAAAAATATTGCCAGTGTCTGTAGTGTATGAATGGGTATGTGATTGTGCCCTGCGATGGATTGGCACCTTGTCCAGGGTGTACCCCGCCCTGTGCCCGATGCTTCCTGGGATAGGTTCCAGGTTTCCCTGTGACCCTGAAAAGGATAAAGTGGTGTAGAAGATGGATGGAGATAATGAATTTTCAAACAGTTTTTTACCTTTTATTTCCAGATTTATCCACCTCTCAAAATGCAAGAAATGAGAGCAAAGCACATATTACAGCAACTGGGGTATATGTTACTGCTTGGGAAGGACAAATAACTGTCACAGCTTCAAACTCATCCAGCCATGAATCCATCACACACACTGCACCGTTGTTAAGAACTCCATTTACAACAATGTGGAGCCAAAACGCTCCACCTCCTACATCAGGTATTAACCATGTTTACACCACAGTACTGTTGAATTCTGGATTCTGATTGGTCAGAAGGTATTAATTAATTTTCTATAACAGCACAGCTCAGACAATAGTTCCAGCTATAATTCGAATTATGGGTTATTATTATTGGGCTAGTTTTAATATGTTATCTTCATGAGAAACAATGCATTTGACAGGCTTTTTACAGAGATAATTATATATATAATTCTTTTTATTTGGACAATAAAATGGTTTGGGACATTTAAACATTTCATGTTGTTAGTATGTAACTATATTTATTAAAACTCTTAAAAGGATTTAAAATTGCTGCTGTACTCTGTAGAATCACTTTCAACTTGTCATAAACACAAGTTATTTCCCAATCTTACGTATGTTGTTGCTTTAATTCATTCATAATGTTTTAGTTTTGAAACAAGCAGCAAAGTCTGTGGATGTGTCTGCTGTCTTTCCTACATCTCTACTTTCATTTTTTTTCTGTGAATTTTTAAACAACACTGAAATAATAATAATAATAATAATAATAATAATAATAATAACAAAAACACCAGTTGTTCTTTTAACCAAAGCCGCTGTCGTCCCAATTCGCTCAGCAGCGTGTTCCAAGGTCCATGTGGGCAGTTTCCTGGGTGGGATGACCCTGGGCTTCATCATAACACTGGCTGTGTGTGTGGGCTACAGGTTCATCTGCTCTGGCCAGCAGGGGCACTATCGAGCTCTGTGAGTATCATCACTTTACCTGGTTACCAAGAGCCAAGCCCTAGTACATCAGCTTAGAGTCAAAATAATTTGTAGTCTTATTGATGTGACTCCCAGCAATCCATAATTTTATTTTATGTCACAATGTTGCAGAGTTCTCGCTTCTGATTGATCAGAAGGTGATATATTTTCTATGAGAGCAGAGCTGACGTTATTCCAATTTATAAACTGCAATTTACAAGGAATTATGGTGGAAACTTGATATAACTGAAGCCTAACAATGAACAGATTTTAAACGTGTTGCTGTTTAATGATCAAAAAAAATGATCATTGCTGTGCTGTGAGAAGAACGAGACTCCAGTGACCACAGAACAGACAGAGGGTAAAGCCATGCCTTGAAGTTTCCCACCACAGGCTTAAAAAATAAAATAAAATAAAGCACACCAGGTTATTTTGATATATCAGTGAGTCCTTGTATAAATATAGCATCTTGATAATAATGCATATTCTGATAAAATATTAGACATTAGAAAGTTTATTGGCACATGCTTAAAAACAAGGATTTCAAAGTTGTAATTAATTCTCTCTCTCTCTTTTTAAAATCTTTTAGAGAACAACATGATGCCATCATATAATAGTGGAACCACTGGAGTGTCTAACGGTCATAAAAAGCTGGTTTATGATCGGACAAGTCTTACTGTACTGTTACAGGTCAGCGTGAGGTGCCTGTTGCTATTCAACAGCATGTACAGAAAAGTACAGATTCATATTAAACCTATCTCAATAGAAATCTCTGAGGTTATCAAACAGACATCAACCAACATCATCAAAACAGAGAAGAGCACGTACACACACACTGAACAGATGGCAGCAGAAGAGGACAGATGAAGATTGGAAAAAGACCAGACAATATTTCTCCAATATTCATCTGTCCAGTTCAGGTGAGCCTGTGCTCACTGCAGCCTCAGATTCCTGTTCTCGGCTGACAGCAGTGAAACCCCATGTGGTAATCTTCTACTGTTTTAGCCCATCCGCCTCAAGTTTTGACGTGTTGTGTATTCCGAGATGCTTTCCTGCTCAGCACGCTTGTAAAGAGATTTGAGTGATTATTTGAGTTACAGAGGCCTTCCATCAGAGTCTGGCTGTTCTTCTCTGACCTCTCACATCAACAAGGTGTTTCCACCCACAGAACTACAACTCACTGGATGTTTTTTGTTTTTCACACCAATGTGTAAACAGTCAAAGTCACCTGAACATTAACAGCAAGACTGGTTGATTAGATAATTGCATAAAAGTATGGGGAGAAAGGGGGGGCAGGTGTTCCTAATAAAGTGGCCACTGAGCGCATGTGTGGATGTCATCAGGTTTTCTTTGTACGTTTTTTGTGTTTAAATAATGAGTTCTCAAAACAACCAGTACAACAAAGTATATATTTTTATTACAGGCCCATCCATTTTAAAGTATTATGAAAAGTGATAGAATGTAACAGAACATAAGATTCTAAGATACATGCACATAAATCTATTAAAAATAAAAAAAAGAAAGAAAGAAAAAAAAACCAGATCATAATAAATGGATATAAATTCATTCTGTGTGCATTTAGAGATATCTAAATACCAATCCTTTAACTTGAGTGATTAGTACTCTAACGCTACAAAAAAAAAAAAACAACCAAAAGTTATTATATATTCAGAGTCGCACACTAACTACGCATAAAATCATGTTTAAGTGACACACATTTTAAGCAATGTTCTGTTAAACATGCAATACCAGCACTGTACCAACAAGTTATAAAAATGATGATTTTTTTTTGTTTTGTTGCATTGCTATCTCCAACACTGTTTATTCCATCAAGTGTCCATCAACACCATACTTCTGTAAAAAATAGATACTATTCTAAACATACTTCTCGGGTCTTTTTTTTTTTTTCACTATTTGCTCAGGTCACAGTGACATAGTTTGATCACAGGTTTTGATCTTTGCTCACATAAGGCAGGTGCTGATATTCAATTTCCATATCACTATTATATCACGGTATCCGGCATTATGATATGTTTATTCAATTAGAAATTCTGTACGAGAGACTTTACCTCACGGGCACAAACGTCCCCCAAAAAATGTTGCCTACTTTGGCAGCTGCCTCGGAAAATGGAATGCAAGGGAAGTGATATTTTGATCATTTTGTTGCTATATGGTATGAATATTGATATATGGTATGAGCCATGATCAGCACATGCCTTGTTCGTGTTAACTCATTTCAGGATGCATCAAATAAACTGCAATTCATTAACAAACCTTTAAACTTTTAAAATATAAAATCACATTTAAAGTGTGGGATCATCGTCTCTGTAGTGTATGGGGTAATATTCTTGTAAACATCTTAAGATACACATTGTGTCTCTATATAAAGCATCTACAACAGCATTATCGCTTAACGTCCGTAGTGTTCTATCGCTCTGCAACAATGTAAACGACTGACAACAAGGCTGCTCTTGGTAACTTGCTCATTGAGTGTCTAGTATGGGAGATTTGTGACGGTCATCACACATCCACTGACTAATCATCAGCTGGACATTCTCTCATTAGCTTATGCTACATGTATACACACAAAGAATAGGATAAATTATTTTGCTTTTAAAAAGAGGAAAAAAAAAAAAAAAGACTCAAACTCTTTGGAAGCCTCGTCGAAAGCAAGTTTAAAAAAAAAAAAAAAAAAAAAAAAAAAAAATCGCTGATTGTTTTCATTCAACTCTATAATGCTATTGTTCTTAATACATGATTACCAAACCGAGTACCAGCTACCTGCTGCTCTAAACCGCAAACCCTCGAGACGTGCTTATTTATCCTGCTTAAAACATAGCAAATCCATCGCTTCGATCACTTCTACGCCGAACAGGCGTCCATCCTCACGCTCAGTTCGTCTGACGTTCTGCTCCTTGCTTTTGAACGATACAGTCACTGAATAGGCAAAAATACATTAATAATGATTGAAAACCTACATATTAACATACAAAAACAGCTCTCTGAATCTAGACTGATCATTTCTGCTGATTACTAGGTAATAGCGATAATCAGTTCCATCTATTCTGCGATGATTACACATTGGCAGCATGCTGGAAGGCAAATATGTTAGATAACAAACCAGTTACCATGAGAAAAGAATTTGATCTATAATACATGGGGGGTCTAAAACAAGACTGAGGCTAGAGTTGATAAAAATCCAACAAAATGCATTTTGATATAAATTTTAAAAGACATTTTCGCTTAATGAAAACTGTAAATAGAAATGAGCGCGGGCAGAATTGTTCAAAAATATATATAGTGTTAAAAAGTAGTGTTTTATTTGCGGCACTAAGAGATCCAACCGAAGGCACTTGTATCGATTACAGTTTGATATGCTGGCACAGCCGAGCAAGGCGATCCGCCTTCCTAAAGCAACAGGTTCAACCCTCAAGATCTTCAGCTCAAGCTCACGGAGATCTCATCATGATCCACCCACACAAGCAAGCAGCCCTCGTGAGTGTTTTTGGTTTGCCAGGCTTGTAGTGAACGAAGGAAAGAAGGACGCTGCAGTTCAGGCCATGGGCGAGGCAGAGGATGAGGTCGTATATGAGAGTGATGAGGGTTCAACACCATACACACGTGTATATAAGAGGAGAGGGTGAATAATTGTCTGTTCATGGGCCAGCCTTGAGGATGCAGACATGGAAAAAAGGTAATGGGAGGGGAAAAGAATAAAAGAAATGAAATCTGCTTTTAAAACCAGTTCGGCCATATGTGGTTTATATATGGGCAAAAACTCCCACTGAAACCAGTCCAGCCGTGATTAATGCTTAACGTGAGTGTGAGAAAAAAAAAAGCAATCGAAGTCTAAGAGACTGAAATGTCTTTTTTTTTTTTAAAAAAAAACAAAACAAAAACAAAAAAACCCTCGAAGCATCTACACATCCTTCACAGATTGGCCTAGGCAGCAGTTCAGTGTGAAGAGAGCAGAGGCGGAGTGTGTGTTAAAGCTGATCTATAACCAGGTCAGGAAGCTCTCTTTGTCGATCTTGGTCGCAGCCAGCACAGACTCCATGTCGTTCAGGATGTCGGAGCTCAGCGCCTCCTGCAGGCTCGGCATCAGCTCCTCGCCCTCCACTGCCATGCTCTCGCCCTCCAGGGTGCCCAAGTCCACATCGGTGCCTGGGATTTCATCCAGGTAGTTTGGGAAACGGCTCGGCTGGGTAGCCAAGGACACAGGGCCGAGGGAGTCACCTGAGGGTGGAAGAGGAAACGTACTACATTTACCAGACTGTAAGACATGTTTTTTTTTGTCTCCTAGGTGTGTTGCGACCTGTTCGTCACATTAAACGTTATTTACAAGTCATTTTAATACACACTGATTGTGACCAATATTATAAGCACTTGTACTAATGTTTAACATGCTCATATTTACCAAGGGTGCCAAAATTAGTGGAGGGCATTGTGCATAGGCTACGTATGTAACATACTTAAAACCCCTTTGTAACCACTGCTTCTCTGACAAGTCCTTTTAAAATGTCATCGTTCAGCATTTTAACCTCAATGCTTGCTTTCATTTTGGTTTCAGCGGCAGAACTCCACTTCCTGGAGTGTCTTTATACTGAAGAAAAACTGCAAAACCGCTTTATAACAGCATATAATCTGTTATAAATATATATGTTTATTATAAATAACCTTTATATCAATTCTGATATTACCTCAGGTTATTTCTACTGTTTATTTTGTAAAATACAGCGTCATCATAACATAACATAAGCGTGTACGTGTGCAGTCCCTACAATATTACCTGCATAACAGATTCAGACGGGACAAAAACCCCAGAGATGCTCCGGTAATAATTAGGTTTCCCCACCACTTTGTGTTAAACTAACCCAATCTGAATAGGGCTTTAGCCAGCTAAAGTCTTTCATACAGACATTTTAAAGGCCACAGTGATCATAGAAACAAAACAAACACATCAGGAAGATCAGCATTTCTCTCAAGATATGCTGTTAAACGAGTGACAAAAGACTCCTTCTGACTAAAATTACACTCGAGTTACACTTAGCATTGACTGCTATCCTGAATTTCCATGGGTTGAGGATGGTTAGAAATAGTAACAAAAACAAAACAAAAACATCTCCAAGTGATGAATACAAATAAAACGTTGGAAACGTTTGATACGACTGATACAATGAATCAACTTCACGTGTAAATTAAGTGTTCATAATTTAGGGGTTGGGGTGTTGGAAGATTTTTAAAGCATCGTACTTGTCTCCATCTCATCTACGCTGTTCAGGAAGTCATCTGGAGTGCGTGGGACACTGTAACTGCTCATGCTCAGGCCACTGTCTGTGCTCTCATCTCTGGAGTGATACGTCCCGCTGAGGAGAGAGTGACAGAGGGAGAGAGAGAGAGAGAGAGAGAGAGAGAGAGAGAGAGAGAGAGAGAGAGAGAGAGAGAAACACCAATTAACTCACTATATCTCCCTACCTCTAAATCAGTAGTGAACAACGTATATAAATAGAAATGATCAAAAACAGACTGTTCATTAATTATTAATGGAATATTTATTTTATTTTATTTAACACGACTGAAATTTGACACACCACCCTGTCCTGTATGCTCAAATTATTGGCTTTAATACCTCCATTAAAAGCAGGTTACAGGCACATTATACAAAATTATTGTTTGTGACAACTGTACATATGCTACAAATGTAGTTAAGAGATAAGGTTTCAAAAAAAAGAAACAATTCCTTACATAAGCAATTCTCACTCCAACAACCCATAAATCTACAATAATAATAATAATAATAATAATATTATTATTATTATTAACAACAACAACAATTTCCATCACACCCACAGCAGCATCATAAATATGAAATGTAAAAGCAAGAGAAGAATCAAGGAAATGCAGCAGTGAGCTGAAAGAGTTCACAGCACTGAAAGTAAAGCTGTAAACGTGGTGTTTGGAGCGAGCTTTGGAATCACACCTCTCCATAAACAGAGGCCAGTGTGCAGGGGTACAGTGTGAGAGCAAATACAGCAGGCTTACACTAATGAAGAGAGTGAGAGGAGTGTGTGTGTGTGTGTGTGTGTGTGTGTGTGTGTAGTGGATGAGTGTGGAGTGATGAATGGGGTCTTTGTGAGTACCGATGTGTATGAGGGGGAGACATGCCTGTGTAAAGCTGAGACCACATGTTCTCACAGGCAGCTCTGCCTGTTCACAAGCTCTCTCTCAGACACACACAGACGGAAACAAACACGGAAACAAACACAAACCGGAGACACACAGACAGACAAAAGACATGCACAGACAGACACACAGACACAAAATGGAGGCACGCAGACACACAGGAAATGAATGGACACACAAATGTACAAAAAGAAGACACATACACGAACAGTCAAACACACAAAGATACGCACATGCAGATGCACACGCGCACACGCACAAATGTGCACGCACACACAGGTATTACTGTAGCTAAATCATGGGCCAAGTACAAAGTCTTCTCATATATATACACTCGAAATTATTGGGACATTACATCCAGAAAATGGGATATAAATTGACAAATATGTATATGGAAGCCTTCCCCTTAACCACATTTTCAGCTCTTTTAAAAGCTGCGTTGTTGTTTAAAGCCCATTTTGTTTTGTCCTGAGCAGTTCATCGCACATTATCTTTATCATATATTTCTGCCGCGAGTTTACTCTGCCATCATTATTTGGTCCTCAAAACACCATGGACCTTGAGCGTGAACATTCATGGAGATTTTTCTCTTAATGACCACTGGATGGTGCACTTCTGTTATTTGTGGTGATCCTCTACTCGGTCACACTCATTTTGAAACTCTATAGCGCTATGCTGGATTAACCAATGACGAGAAACGTCTCGATTAGAAGAAGTACCAGAGAATGAACACATTATATCATTATAAAATATACGGTGGCTTTGATGTTCTGCCGTAATTCTCACCTGTTCACAAAACTGTAAGCGAAAATGGAAAAGTACCGTATGTAATTACGTGTTACGTTTATTGCAGATCCTTGACAGCCGCTGATGACGAGCAGCTATTAAGACGTTCGTGGTTAAACCAGTCACGTGTCTGCTTTCATCCTCACCTGTTGAGGAAGGGGTCTGAGCTGTTGGTGGTCATGCTGCGGCCGTCCTGCCCCATGCCAGGGGAGGAAACCGGGTTCTGAGTGCCACTGTCCTGCTCCATGCTGGTAGGCAGCTGGTTCCTCAAAGCCAGCTCCTATACGTAAACACACACACCCACACATACACACCATGATTAAGATGGCGGTACCAAATAAATGCTATTTCATAACAACCCCTTGTTAAATGTGCACAAATGTGTATTTTTTTTTTTAAATCAAAAATAGGGCTTCATCGTCAACAATACATTTTTCTCTTAAATTTTTTATAAATATGAACAAACTACAATCTGCATCTATATTGTATCCAACAGTTTCATTTAACAGACTGATTTTTAAAGCATTTAAAGCTGGACTACTGCTGATGTAATTCTTGTGACTAAATCAAAGCTACAAGCTTGGATGATCTGCTAAGTCGTTCACAAGGAGGGGTTCAAGCAGGATCGCCTTTTGTTTTGTTAGCGAACAAACAATACTGGTTTTGCCGTACCAGGCATGTACACACAGAACGGTGTTTTTAAAAAAAAAAAGAAAAGAAAAAAAAAAAAAAAACTTCACCCACAAGTTTTTCCTCCAGCCGTTTCGTCTATTACCCTGTTGAATGATATAGTGATGCCCATCCCAGGCGACGTGTCACAAGCTACAGAGCTGGTTCTCATTTGTCAAGAGATTGTGAAAGTCACTTTCTGTAAGCGTCCTCTGTGATTTTATGGCCTCGGCCCAACTGGGTGGTTAACTGCACTCTGCTAAGGTGTGGGTTTATTGCGTGTCATTAAGTCTAGGGTAGGGCACAGGGTCACATCCTTCTTTTTTTTTTTTTATTGCACACTTCCTATAAATGAAGAAACAGGCTGAGGAATTAATCACAAGTACAGAAAATGAACAGAGGAGTTGTGTCAGATGGACTCGTTTTACAGTGTTGAATTTGTGATAAAGCCACATGTTTTATTGAGTGAAATATCACATGCTGTGTTTGACGGCATCGGGTTTTGGTCTGACTTCATCAGCTATCTGCTTGGGGCTGAAGAGATCGGTTTTGTTTAGTTTGTGTGTGCGTGTGTGTGTGTGCGCGTGTGTGTGTGTGTGTGATGTTCGCAGAGCTGAGTCAACACTCTGTTTACATTCCAAAGCTGCCCCCCTTCAACTCTCCCGGCTCCGGGCTCCTCGTCCCCGTCTGGCCCCCTCCCTGCCCTACAAAGTCTCCTCCTCTTCTTCCGATCCATGACCCCTCTCAGTCACCCACAACACACAAACACAACGTCACTTCACACGAGAGACTTATAGACAGAACGAACACACACACACACACACACACACACACACACACACACACACACACACACACACACACACACACACACACACGTCACTTCACACGAGAGACTTAGACAGAACGAACACACACAAAAATCTCAGACCAAAGCAAAGCACTTGTTTTTATCATCACAGTACTGATGGCTATGAGAAGAGCAGAGTGTATGAGATGACCCATTCTCATATGCAAGTTCACAAAGCCTCATTCATGACAAAGCTTAAATGAAAAGTTTTATAACAAGTGTATTAGCTACTCTAAAACATGCATTGATTATATGTCAATATATTACGTTGTATTTTTATAGCCATTTTTGCCATTGCGTCAGTCAGAAAATGCATTTTTAGGCCCGTTTCAATGTTTTCCTTACCGTCTACTCAATTGTTATTTGTAAATATACAGTGGTGCTTTAAAGTTTGTGAGCCCGCTAGAGGTTCACATACTTTTGCCACTCACAGATATGTAATATTAGATCGTTTTCCTCAATGAAAAAATGACCAAGTCTAATATTTTTGTCTCGTTTATTTCATTGGGTTCTAGTTGTCTACTTTGTGAAAATCAGATGATGTTTTAGGTCATGTTTATGCAGAAATATAAAAATTTCTTCCAGGCCTTTCAAACTTTCAAGCACCACTGTATAGAAATAGGAATGCAAGTTTATATTGTAACCCCTTTTTACCCCCATTTGAAAGTATAAGAGTATGCGCAATGAGTGATGCAGAGTGTGAAGTGCAGAACACCACCAACGTAGCTAAACAAAAAAAAAATGACAAAGGCAAAGACTCGTGATGATGGTGTGGAGCTACGGCTTGAAGCTACACTTAAACACAAAGCGGTTACCCACTGCACTGCGTTAGCAGTGTGGATTCAGGAGACGCAAAAATCATAAAACAAAGCGAATTCAATTGCAAACATTATCAAATAAGTAATTGCAGAACACAAAGTAACAACCTGGTCAGCAGATGGGCAACGGACAAGCACATGTTGATGCTGCGCCATCAGCATTTTCAAAAACATCTGGATGTTTTCGCCGTTCTCACAAAAACAGTGAAAGTGAAGTTAAAACTGCGCCGTCTTTGAGGGAGTTTTTGAAAAGACTTGTTTCCAATAATGTGAATGAGGGACGATAACGTTAAGAAATGAATGTTTTAAAAACCGGAGCCTCATATTTGTATTCTGGCTCCTTCGTTTAAGAAGTGTATATTCTCGTACACACATTGAGCCGAGGCTTGCGATGAGCTGCGTTTTGAAATAATATAGCACTGCACTGTACGGCCCTGGATGGGACATGGCAACCGTGATTAGTCTCTCCTCCGTCTTGCTCAACTGCACTGTGACTTCAAAGGGCTCCACCCAGACGTCTCCTATTGGCTGACGCACGGTTCAACAGAGTACGTTTTATGAAAAGTTGAACTCGACCCCTAATGGCGTTGAAGTATAATTTGTAATGCATTACTATGTGCTCCAATTCTTCTTCGACTCATTCTTCTAATGCAATGGTGACAGGTGTGTTTTTGGTACCAAAATATTTAGGTGAACTCTTGACACATGTTCAATTTGGTGCTGAAGGTAGGGGTGTGTGTGTGTGTGTGTGTGTGTGTGTGTGTGTGTGTGTGTGTGTGTCGGACCTGTGGTCTCGGGCGGAGCAGCTCTTGGTGTTTAAGTCTCAGTCTCTCTTTCTCCAGCTGCAGCTGCTGCAGTCTCATCTGGTTGTTCCCTCCCATGACGGCCGGGTTCTGGGGGCTGGAGGGGAGCTGGGTGCCCTGTTTTACCGGCGCACTCTGGGTAATTCGCTGCTGGTTCAGAGCTACACACAAGAAGACATAAAAAAAAAAAAGACGAGATTTGCACTTTTGAACTTAATTTCTGTAATAATAATTATACACCTAAACCTTATTATGCATTATGGGTTCAAGCCCCAGCACTGCCTAGCTGCCACTGTTGGGCTCTTGAGCAAGGCCCTTAACCCTCTCTGCTCCAGAGGTGCTATCATGGCTGACCCTGCACTCTGACCCTGACTTCCTAACAATATGTGGGATATGTGAAAAAAGAATTTCACTGTGCTGTGATGTATATGTGACAAATAAAGGCTTTGTCTATATCTAGTAATAGAATTATTACTGTAGCTACACCTAATCCAAACCCTAACCTTAACCTCAGTAACCAAAAGGAAACATTCTGGCACTTTTATTTATTTTAAAAAAAATGTAAAAGTTCTAATTTTAAAAATAAATAAATACATACATAAAAAGCAGTTTTCCTCATGGGGACCAGCTAAAAGTCCTGACAAGCTCAAAAATGGGTCAGATATTCCTATCCTTGTCAAGACCATTATGGTAATACAGAAGAGTGGAATTATATGGTAATATTAATACCTGTTAATAATTTTCTGTAAAATGAACAGCCTTCGGATACACACAAGATACGTCTTGTCTGTTACACAAATGATCTGTCGTTCAAACCAAAAGCTGCCAAAAACGCACCTAGAGATATTTCCCGTAATACAGTTAACATGCCTGCTGTTGATGTACATATTTATTTCAGATTTAACCAAGATCATGTTGTAAATGTCTGCAGTCAGTATGTCTGCAGGACTGGGTGTGTGCAGGTGCTCTTTAACAGTTGGCTGAGACGTAAACATTGGGAACCACTTTAATACATGTGAATGAGGTCATGTGTACTGCAGAGACCTCAAATAGCTGAAACAAATGGCACTGATTGCGGGAGGTGTAACTGTAATCAAACCGGCGAGGATCCCTGTTTACTTATGCGCCCAAGCCACCAATGAAAACAAAGAAGTGATGGCACTGGCGTTGTCATGCAGGGGAGCCCCGCCCTCCCCCCCGGCCGGCCTCGTCACCATTCAATCAGTGCGTGTTTACTTGCTCAGGCTTGAATGAGTCTCCGCTCTCCACTCTCCATGGGAATCAGATCGGAGCCTTGCCACACACACACACACACCTCTCTAACCCTCCCCCACCTTGCCAGAGGCTGTATTACTGTGTGGGAATGTTGTGAGTGGTACAGCCAGAGTGTGGGTGTGCTTGCAAGGGTGATAAATTGTGTGTGTGTCCTTTTATACCCTTATCTCACAGATACGGGTCTATTGAAGCAGAACCGTGTGCACTAGCAGTTCAGAGTATGTTATTCCCAGAGAAGGAGGGAACGCAGCTAATGAGCTGTTACTCTCGAACCTGTTGCGTCTTGCCCTCCGGAACGGGCACATTGTGTGAATTTCTGTGACTGACATTTTTAAAGTTGAACTTCTAGACAAAATATACACAAATACACACAATAGTTAAGTCTGGCTGGTGATTTGGGAGTGTCTGCTTGAACGTATATCTCTATAAACGTGGCTGAGTCTGAAATATCGATGTTAAAACAATTTTTATGCAAGAATAGATTCACCAAAATTAAATAACAATAATAATAAAATAAAGCACCCCCCCAATATCGAAAAATTGTTCGTTTAAAAATCTCAATTTTGTGTTTAGAGGTACATCAAACTGAATACAAATAAGATGTAATAGGGCTGCAGCGCTTTCTGTCATCACCCGATGACAGACCCGCTTATACACATCTTAACATACAGTAACTGCATTTCTCATGCAACCAAACTTTAGAAGTGATCAAACAGAAAAAGCAATAACATTGACCATACAACCTTGTACAGTGAGAAAACGAAAGCTAAACTGGTGAACAGGCAACCCATATAGGATAAAATGGAAATATGAGACTATGTTTATGGTTGGTGTTAGTGATGTGCTGTGGGATTATTTCTACATATAATAAACATGTTGGAAAACTGTGATCTAGACAGCGTCAGAAAGACTCCATAAATCAGACAGATAAAGCAAGAAAGAGACTGAGACAGATAAGAGTTAATACTCTCTGCCCTTTTGTCTTTTTCACGCTCGTGTGGAACTCTTATCAGACCTCCATCCTTCACCAACACAAACAGGATCATCTGCATGCAGGCAAGACCCTGAGCAAGCTGGGAAACTATCGGAAATGTCCTTAAGCAGCACAACAGGGCACGGCCCCTTTGAAGCCTCTGCAAATATTTGCCTGCTGTCCAGTTAACACGTTTTTTCTTTAAAACGTCCAGGCTGATAATGTTTTAATGGTGGGAGAAAGAGTGAGAGAAAGAGAAGCTTCTCTGCCTTACTATAACTCTTCATTCTTTCTCTTTCTCTCTCTGACTGAAAACAAGATCAAGATGGCTGCCATACGCGCTATAAACATTATAGTAGTGCAATGCGGAAAAAAGATGACTCAGATGTTTCAGATCTTTTCGCGTGTATATAGTGAATGCATCACGCTGAAGTCACAAATGCTAACCGTTCACACGTGTGTATCTGAACTGTTGGCCTGTGGCAAGCGTGCAGACTGTGTGTGTGAGTCAGGATTAGCTCATAGCACAGCTCTGGAAAAGATGAGAGCCCTATAAGAGAGTGACATCACTCAGCACCAGGCGACAAGGTGCCAACTCCTGCACTGAAGTGCAGGCGGAAAAAATAACTGATAACCCGATAGCCTTTTAGCGACACAGAGGGGGGAAAAAAACCCAAAAAAACATAGCAGAACAACTTTGCGTGCGTGTCTGCTTGTGGCTTTATCCATGGCTCCTCTCTGTTTGTGCTCTTTGCAGACGGAGTGTGAAAAAACATGAAGGCTCCATTTGGGAACACTAAGTCCAGGCCAATTTGTGAAGCTCCACCTCCAGCGCTCCCAGCCACTCTGGAGATTCCTGTAGATGCATGTCGGCCTTCTAACTTTTCTTCTGTTTCTTTCTCTCTCTGCTCCCTTCCCCCCTCTCTTTGGGCCTGCCTCAGTCAGCCCCCCCCCCCCCCCCCCCCGTACTCCTCACTCCCTCCCTCCCTCGTTCTCTGCGTCTCTCTGAGTGAAAAGGCCTGGAAGAGATTAGGTACAGCGCTGCAGTATAAAGAGATCTGGCTCCGACTCAAGTCCGTCTGCATGTGCAGCAGAAAAGCGTCCTGCCTGCTCTGGGCCTCATTCGTTGGCAGGGGAGGGTGAGAGAGGAGGAAAAGAAACAGAAAGAGAGTGAGAGAAGGGCAAGAGGCAGAAAGAGGGAAGAAAAAGAGATAAACAGAGAGAGCAACAAAGATACAAGGCGGGGAGAGAGAACGAGAGAGAGAAATAAAAGAAACATCACAAGAAGGAGAGTGGAACAGTAGATCCTTCTACCATGACTTCTCTAACAAAATTTCTTCTCCCATATTATTTTTCCTTTTTTGTAACTTTATCCCATATTATTTTGCTCTATCCAGTTCCTACCCACTGACGAAAATTTCTCCGTCGGGGGATTAATAACGTATTATCTTATCCTAACTAGTTCTCCTTATTACATGCCAGCTTTTAACTTCGGAGGTTTACAGCAACATAACACATTCATCAGAGTTAATTAGGACACAATCCATGTCTCCACTCCAGTCACCGGAAATATAATTTGGGAAATATTATTATTATTATTATTATTATTATTATTATTATTATTGTTGTTGTTATTTTTATTAATAATAATAATAATAATAATAATAATAATAATAATAATAATAATAATAATAACAACAACAACAACAACAACAACAACAACAACAACAACAATAATAATAATAATAATAATAATAAACAATAATTAGTCTAATTCATGTCATATTTGTACATGTGGTATAATTGTAAACACTAAGTTTTGCTGAAGATTTACCTCAGAATTTTAGCAAACTAGCTATGTAATGTCAGCCAATGTTATGAGTTCGCAAAAGCTTGAGCCACGTACCAAATACATTATTTACCCAGAATAAAAGATAAGAGTCATTCACAAAGTGTAATTGCTTTCTTTTCTTAAGATTTAAATGCTAAAAGAAATTGGAAAAAATAAAATAATTCATCTAGTGTCCGAGTGTCTCTTCAGATTATATTCCCCTCACAGATTTGCGTTCATGACACAGCAAACACATCAAACACATGCCTCATATGCCCAAGTGAACAAAATCAAAACTGGAAAGTAAACTGCCTGATTGGATCAGTTTGCCTCTTTTCTAACTCGGACAGTTCTAAGAAAATCAAACATTAGCTAGTTGGCTAACAACAGTGGCTCACGCAATGCAGCTAGCTATCCAACATTCTGAGGTAACTCACCAGCTGAACTCCGTTTTAAACCATTTATATAACCTGTACAGCAAACATGTCAAACTTTCATGTGCAAAAAAGTTCCGTTTTGGATATTTATTATTGAATATTCATATTTTTAATAACATTAATTGTCCATAGTCTGGGCTATTTGAAACATCGTAAAGAGCTTGTCTTTGAATTTAAGACCACTGTGTCACTCAGGAACACCAAATTAGTTTTTCCAATATTTTCCCCAATGACTGGGGACTCAGATTCTATCTATAAGCTTGAAGAATAAGAAATATGAACAGATACACTTTCCAAATTTGAGCTTATCTGTTGCTGGTCCTACAGGCTAGTGTGGTAAAGTTAGCAGGAAAACAAGCACCACACTACACATGCTCCTTCATCTAAGAAATGGTATCCATTTCTTTGCGGTAAAGAACTTCTCCCCCCCTTCTCTCTGCTCTCCTGCTTTCCCACTCTCGCACTGCTCTCTCCACCTCACATTACAATTCTGGGGCCCACCAGACATGTACATTCAGGACTTATAAATCTTCAAAGAGCTAAAAGTTTCAGAGTGGCATTTAGGTCTTTCATCGGACGTGGCAGGCGCACACACCGTTTTCCACTTTTCCCATGAAACCACCTCTATAACATCAACACACTTTTTATGCAGAAAAGGGCTGATGTTTCACATGTAAAAAGGGAGCGGGGGGTGTGGGGATGTGGATAGGCAATGTTTTTAGGATGAAGGGAGAGCACGTCCAAGCGTGAGTAACTCAAAGTGACATAAGCAAAAGCCTCCATGTCTTTGTGAGCCATACGGATGGAGAGGCTTATCGAGAGTGGGAGCGAGACCGGGAGTGAGCGGGTAGGGAGGGGGTTGGATGTACGACAGTTCTTTTTAAGACCACCAATGATGCCCAATGTACCAACAGTTTACAAACCTAAACTCAAAGGCATCTGGTCTGGTTTAATTAGCATGTAGGGAAACTAATATTCAACTATTGTAATAGGGAAGAATAAAGTTTCTATCTATGTAATTCAGGAGCAATAAACTGTATGTGTGTGTGTAGTAATGAGTGTGTGAGCACACACACATAGCTGAGTCCTGAGATAGCAGCGGTTTTGGCTAACCTCAATATGAGTCACGGGAAGTGGGATTATTTTCAGAAAAACTGTCTCTTTCAGACACACACACACACACACACACACACACACACACACACACACACATCTCAATGAGTCGTCAACCTACTAAAGGCCATCCATTAACTTTAAAAACCCAACAGTCTACTGTTCTACTGTACGTTGTCATTCTAAACTGATGGTTTATGTATTGAAAGATTTTTTAAAATTAAAACCATTAAAAGGTACAGTCCGTTTTTTGGCTGGATATTAAATGTAGCCATTTTTAAAATGTACACAAATGCCATCAATCTCAGCATTTCTTCCAAAGCCATGCCCCTGAAACTCATGCACCGCAACTAAATTCAAATGCGTAGAAGGGAGATTTAAGACGTGACTGACAGCACGATTGAGATGCCTCCTTGTTCTGATTGGTGGACCACAAATCTGTTTTTTCGCCTCCTGTTTAGAGAGTTTGGAGTGCCCCAGAGAGCTTGTTCCTCGGAGCAGATACACTATTGAATCGAACACACTAGAACGTACGAGGAATTTGGCCAAGTATTATAAAATAATACAAAGATCACTGACGACAACTTGAAAAGTAAATAAGTATGTAGGAAAATTCTGACTGAGCAACCTCTAGCAGTGAAGAGCAATAAAGCAAAACTGATAAGCAGACACTCCAGTGATGATTACATGAAATAATGGAAATACTGGATCATACTTAGCATGACATTTTAAGTAGTTAGTGATAGTGGCGTGCCTTGATGTGTATTATTTCCGTTTATAAATACGCAGAGGCATAACACGAACGTAGAGCTCACCGTAGCGCGGGTCGAGCCGTGGGTCCAGCCAGGACGTTGTTTTGTTCTTGTGGTTGATGTAGTAGATCTCTCCCTCTGCTGTGATGGCCTGCTCCCAGCCTTCAGGAAGAGGACCTGAGAGAGAACAGCTAGGTTAGAGATCGACCACCAACCACTGCAGATTCCGATAATTTACCTATTATGTAACTGATTTATTTATTTTATTTTATTTTATTTTATTTAAGAATTTGTGCTCCCAGTAGGGATGCATCGATACCAACTCGGGTACTCGGTCTGAAAAAATGGTATCGATTCAACTCGCCAAAAATAAAATTTGCATATTTGTTAACCTTTAGCCCGAGTGTTGTGATCAGCCAAGACATGTTCAGAGATTTGTTTTGATAGTTTTGAGGCTAAAGCCATTAACACGTAATTGAAGCTTATAGTCATGACTAAATCATTACATACTAAACTTAAGAATTAGCTGATTTGGCTACATAATACCATGTGTGCATAAACAAGTTCATGAAATATATTAGTGGGTTTATTAGAGCAGAGATAGCAGACTAAAGGACGATTGGGAAACTATGGTAAGCTCAGAGATAAGTAAGTGATGAAAGAAGACAACTGTTGCTGAAGATTCCTACACACCCGCATTACGTAGGAGGAATGGGCGGTATCGCAAAAATACTGTACTGTAACAATATCAATATATAATATCAACATATTGCCAAGCACCACCACCACCACACACACACACACACACACACACACACACACGTCAAAATGAAAGGGCTGAGACTACAAAGGGCTTGTGAGCAGTAGGAGAGGTGGAGAAGGGAGCAGTGTGCTGACGTGGGGCAGGACTGGTCATGTTTTACGACTCCCAGATCTCTTCCAGGCTTTCAGATAAACATCAGCTCAGCATGTGACTGCAGACACACTCCTACAACTCTACACATCAAGCTTGCGATTATGTGCGTGTGTGTGCTGTATGAACCCACGTGCACCATAGGCTTTGGTAAATATGCATGAAGATGCAGGAAGTCTTTTTGCGTATGTGTAGTATGTGCATACCTGTGGCCGGGTTCAGGAGGTTTTGCTGCTGAACGGGGACGGGGCTGGCCGAGTTTGTCTGGTTCATCTGGAGCATGGCCTTGCGAGGGTCTTGCCAGGTGGTTGACTGGTCAATGTGGCTGCATGGAGAGAAGGAAACCGTATTTAATTAAAAAAAAAAAACCAAAAAAAAAAAAAAACCAAAAAAAACCCCAACATATCATGAACTGCCACTGATGTACAGCTTTGCGCAAGTTGACACAGGTAGTGCAAATTCAGCACGTGCTAAGATCAGCTGTATCGAAATAATGCTGAACTGTCAAATCTGATTGGTCAGTAGGTGTTGAATAATTTTCTTTAGCAGCATCTCAAAGATAAATGATTCAAATGATGCTGGCTATAATTCAAATGATTAACGTTAATGTGCGTGTTCGAATATGTTATTGTTTCTATAGTGACAACTCATTCAAAATGACGTGTACAATGGACACTTGACATGATCTATGGTGTGCTGGAATTTAACAACAAAAAAAAGTCTAATTACTAATATTGTATAACATGCTGTGAGAGACTGTTGCTAGGTAACGAGATGTTTATTTTACATTTATTTATTTAAGGAGTCTCCAGTGTCGGCACTTTGTTACAGTAAGTAAGATTTCCGCCAAGTGAGTCTTCAAGACAGAGGACATTTTGTGCTTCCTGTATTCTCAGTTACATGACAAGCTGCGTTTGAGAGGCTAGTATATATTCAAAAGGTGTCCTTGGACATAAGATGCACTAATCAGGCTGGGAACGGACATGTTATAAACCCTATGTCGTGAGTATAAATAGTAAACAGTGAAAAAAAATAAAAAAAATTTCTGCATGTAGAAAAAGGAGTGAAAAATATTACCAAAAAAAAAATAAAAAAATGCAGCCTTGTAACTTTCTTTCAAGAAACTTTTAACCTTATGGGGCGTCTGCTAAAATTAGAGACTCAATATTTCAATGTATTCAAATACTAAATTTGTCATTTTACAAAAGCTGAGAAGCTAGAAATCACTTGAAAGTAAAACGTAGCATGCACAGTATGCTAGAAGTAAGTTGTCAGCACTACTGACCGGAAGGTTATGACTTCGAAACCCAGAACTGCTAGAGACCCACTGCTGGTGTACTGCTAAAAGATGTCATGAAGAGGAATGAAAACAGATTTCTTTGGGGTTTTGGGGAATAAAAAAAACAAAAAAAACAAATAAGCAGTGAGCGTCTGCTCCAGTCTCTCACTGACTATTTGTTTGGCTGGTGCCTTAATGATGACATCATGTTATTTCTCTTCTAAACGGTAGTTGATGGAAAAACACTTCACAGTTTCTTGGAAATTACGTCACAATCTGGATGGAATCATAACTTTTGTTCTTGTGTGCGTTCATTGGTTGTAATCATTTAATTTAATTGAAAGGAAACGGAAAGAAAAGGAAATAACTCCATACACAGCGCTACTCACTGTACTGCTATACGATACTTGGAGCACAGTTTGTGTCTTAAGACGGTCATAACCAATTTTTAAAAAAAAGCATTTACAGCCTTCCTCCCGTGCAAGCTAAAGCAAGTTGAACTCATCTGACAGTGTGTTGGCGACTCGAGTCCATTTGTCTGCCGAGACTAAAAATAGTCGTGTTTTGGGAGCTCATTTCACAAACCCGAGTTTGCAGTCTGGTAGGGCAGCTCTGAGAGGAAGAGAGGAGGAGGAGGAGGAGGAGGAGCGCGCAGCAGAGCGAAGTCAACTTTGGCCCAGATTACATGTGATCTGCTCACGAGTAGCAGACTGGAGGATCGCTCGAGTGTAACACAAAGAACCGAGCGCCTTTCAAGGAAAAACCATCTCTGAAACACACTCCGGTGCTGACACACACGCACGCACTTGTGTTTATTCAGTGCCTAAACAAAGCCAGTATAGTGCAGGAGAGGGTTTGTGCCTTTCGGTCCTGCCGAGGTTGCGTGGTGCCTTGCAGTTCGCCACACTTAAAGGTTAAGCAATGTGTTAATCACGAGTGGTGAAATGACGACTTGATATTTCTTCTGACCTCTTCAAAATCAGCCTTTTCCCAAAAACATTTAGGAGAAACATTCTGGCATTCTTTTCTTTGCGTGAGATCTTTTCTCTACAGAGAACGCTTTACTCTGCCTGTGTGGCAGGGAGGCATTTCTAATTATTGCTTTGTTGGGACTTGCTGCTCGATTAAGATGGAAGGCTAATCGAGGAAAAGGGCTCCCTGGCAGGCCGGGCCTGTCTCATTCAGGCAAGGTCATGCCTAGGGCTCTTCCCAGCCAGTTCTTTCTCCCGCTGCCTGCTTCGCCACACTGAAGTGTCAGCCCATTGAACGAACTGGCGCCACTTTTCCAAAGCTTTTACCTGACAGACAAAGGCTCAGACAGAGCTACGACCCCAAAAGGCCCAACACTATTCACAGCGATCCCCCGCTTCCAGTGCTCGCCTCTTGGGCCCCGATTGAGGAGCTTTGACATTGAAAAATAGTGACGTTATGGTGGGATTTCAGTAATTCTAGCTTTTCCATGCACATCCCTGGTTACGTACTTCCTAGGAATTGGTGCGGATCTTCGCGCTACTCTGTATATCATGTTAGCACCTTTGATCAAATGACAGCAAGACTTCAGCTTATATTCCTGCTATCAGCGGTGGTGTTTTCTCAGTTCTGGCAGCATTGCCGAGTGAGACAATTATCTGACTCTTCGCTTTCATTTCACGTGTTGTACTTTTGTTTGTTTGTAGAGTTTATTGCCGTACCAGCTTCAATGGCTATTTCATGGCAAATACAGGTATTAACCAAACATCCAATAATTTCTGTACAACATGACAACTTTATAAAATGGTTCTTTAAATTTACTTGATAAAAATCGTAATAGTTTCGCTAGGTCCATCTTACAAAACAAGTCTTTCAAAGTTGGTCCGGATAAAAGACGTCGTCTCATGACATTAAAAATTGGGCAGACCAAAAAAGTATATATATTTTATGGTCGAGGGTTAAAATATTGGCATTTTGGTGGTTCTTCTCCCTTCAATAAATAGCCACGGGTCAGTCTGGTGTGGCCGTGTTGTATTAGCCGTGATGGTTTAGGACAGCTTTGTGCTGCATTTTGCTGTTAGCAAAGTTCGCTAGCTAGTGCTGCCATTTTGGCCTAGAGTAAGCTTTGGTCCAAGTCCCAAATAATAATCCATTATCTGTGCATTAGGACTGGGATCCAAGCCTAGAGAGAGAGACAGAGTTGGTTACAACCACCACTATAAAGCTGTTCAGCCAACTATTTATGAATAAATTTAGTGAACATTAGCTCTTGGAATTATGCTAGGTTGCTAATTTGGCAGTTGTTTTCTCATGAATGTTCAAATTAAATTAAGCTTTAAGGAGCAGTGACCAGAGAAAGCTGTGACGTAAGTGCTGGTTCCATTCACACAAGAATAGCATCACATTGCTAGCCTATAACTGGTCTTCTTGAACCCTTATTATAAAAACTGTATAGCATCGACTCTTGGAATTGAAATCGATGATCTAAAGTTTCTGCAATCAAAGAATCCTAGTGTACAGTTTCCGCAGACCAAAAGTTCCCATCTCCATGTAACCTGTAACCAAACAGACCACGAGGATTAACGTTACAATGTTCGGTATCCGTCCATTTATTCGCGGGATCATTGTGTTGTCTTGATTGATCACTGCTGACATTGATGCATAAAGACTAACGTAAAAACTAACTTAACAGTATGGATTACACGTAAACCCCTATCAGCCTGGTGTCCCATAAAGAGATAGAAAGACAAAGAGTGAGGCAGAGAGCGAGCGTGAATGTTTAAGAAACACAGAAATAAAGTACGTCAGAAAGAGTGCCTGACTCAGCACTGTACACCCCCCCCCCCCCCCCCCCCCCAACTAGACCGCCCATTTTCAAGCCCTTCTTGTTTATGCTTTGCTGATCAAAGGCGCTTCCAGAAACTCCCCCTAATACCCCCCTTCCCGGCACACCAACCAACCCTCCTCTCCCCACAAACCACACACACATCCATACGGAGCCAGGAAAACAGCCCAGCCCGCTGCAGATGAGGGCGACCGGGGGGCCTCTGGAGGAGGGTCATGGGGGAGGGATGACCGTCAGGGAAGAAAAAGAAAAGAAGAAAACAACAAGCGCGGAAGCAATCCCTCAGAACTCCTCTGGCTGAATGGATCGCTGTGGTCCTGTTACACTCTGTGTCACCCTGACCCTCCCCCTTCCCCGGCTGCTGGAAACTATGACGGACAGGGAGAGAGGGAGGAAGGGTGAGAGGGACAGAGGGAGGGAGGATGGGAGGATGGGAGAGGAGAGTTAGTGTGTGTGTGTTAGTTTTAATTGGTGCACAGGATGTTGTGTGTTGAGATCTCTTCTCTTGGGTTTCAGGGTTAACCTAGGAGCAGGCAAACTTGCACAGGTGGGCTTTATTAGTCCTAGGAGCGCACACACACAGCTCCATATTAGATGTGTAAACCGCTGTCTCTCAAGTGCCGAACAGCCCAGACTGAGGCCCTCACAGGGACTGCAATGTACGAGACACTCGAGTCCCTGAACTCAGCCAACCATCTAATTCTGGCTTCCCAAAATTACATAATGCTCAAATTTGGCCTTTTTTCTGTTTTTTGGAACACAGTGTAATGTTTCAACCCAAGCCCTAAATCTAACTAATAACAGGCTGAAAAACAAAAAACAACAACAACAAAAAAAAGTCTTACATATGCACACGAGTTACACAACACAATGTGTTATTGTACTCGCAAATACAGGGGTCCAGGCCAAAAACCTTTATCCCTGTCTCACTATCCTGGTCTGCAGGTTCATGCAGTCTCTCCTGTGATTTCCAGCAGACTTTAAGCAATTCAGAACCTCAACATGACTCTTTCCCGGAGCGAGTTTGGGAAAGTACCGGGAAATGGGAGGCAAACTGGATCCCATCCAACAGAAACAATGGAGACACGTGGACGTATAGAAGTACTTATCCTGCTTTCTAAGCTTCTGGAATTGGGGCACCCTTGTCTTTCCTAGACAACTATGGTTATTTTTAAACCTGTCTTGTGCTACGTTGTTTGTGTGTGCTTGCACTTGTGAATTTATATGGCGGTAATACGATTTTCTTTTAGACAAAATCTCTTTTAAACTTCGGTGAGAAGTACACAGGGCTCATTTGGACTGTTGGTCAATGAGCAACCAGTTCTAGTCATTCTTTAGCGGAGTTAATGCAGACAGTCTGTCTGTTCACATACTGCAAACTAAAACCTATGGCAACGGTATACAGTGCGGTCATGGGGGGTGGGGGGGACAGCAGCCATGTTGCGGTTAATACACCCAGCCAGAGTCTCAATTTCAGATACACTGTCACTTTTCTGTACATGAGCTTCAGAATGCTGAAGACCGCAATCTGCTTTTCTGTGCATGCATTTCAAACAAACTTGTAAACACTGTGACAAGCTTTTCGCAGTAAGATATAGTCACTGGACTGAAAAAAAGAAGTCAGCAAAATCATGTCTCTAAAAATTAGTGTTTCTGTTGAAATCAACAAAAATCAATAAAAGTCTATAAAAACAGTGGGAATAAATTTCATTACTGATTATTTGGTCTATGTTATGAAGCATGCTGCGTGACTGAATACCTCAAGAAGCAAAGCTAATTGAACTAATTAGCTAATACGTACATCGAGTACCAGCATTGATTTAAAAAAAAAATATATATATATTTTTTAAAAACCCAGTAGCTTTGATTTTTTTTCCCCCACACCCAATAGTTTTGATTTTTTCCTACCTACCAGCATTGATTTTTTTTCCTATCCCCATAGCATTGATAAACTGTATAGCATTTAATTTTCTTAATGTACACAGTGTTGAATAAATAACTACTTTAGGCACCCAAGTGTCCAGGCAATTAGCTTTTTATACACAGTTTCCAAATGGACCAGTAGGCTACAGAAAGATAAAAAACAAAACAAAAAACTAAACAAAAAACCCCTGCTTACTATTGCCTTTCCCAATACCAATGCTACTATTAGATTTTTAAATGAATGTTTTTGGTATTTAGTATACAATAAACACAAAATTCAATAGATTAAATAAAAATTCTGCCAGGTCAGGTAAATTGCCCTTTTTTGATGAAAGCAGGCCCTTCTTTGGCCTGATTATTAACCAAATATCTCACTTGACATTAGAGACATTACAGGCCCAAGTTATGCAACACGTTCCTATTAAAATGTCTCTGCATTTTCACACGGGCATTGGTAGTGACAGCCTAATGGATGAAGAACTGCAGAGGATGGTTGGCCAGTTTCTAGACTAAGCCATGAAAAAAGTAAATGGGAGATGGATTAAGGTACAGAACTCACGCCGCCATATTTATTGTGTCCGAGTCTGTCCAAGTACACAGTAGAGACCCATTTAAAAAGACTTATGACCGCGTCTCAAATTGTGCACTATAATCTTAGACAATACACCATGTATTTGACTATGCAGGATAGTAACATCTCAAATGCTAACAGACTAAACTAAACGGAAATGACAAATTACCATGTGCCAGGTCATGCCACTGACATACCTCGACTGAAACAACTACCAATTTTAAACCCCAAAACGTCCACCCAAAATGTTTTACTCTTAATTTACGTTTTTGTGCAGCGGTCTCGTTTAGCGCATTGGCTATTTTGAAAACATCAAACCGCAGAGGACCTTTGACCCTTCATCAAAGATGTATCCTGCACCCTAAATAGTTGTTTGGTTCGTCATTCTAGGAGAAATCTGTAATAGAGGGGTTCTCTTTCAGAATTTTTTTTCCCAACTAGGGCCACCACCCATTCAAGGAATTTCTATTTAACTTCTATTTCGATTTAACTATTTATTTACATGTGCACTACATCTGGTTGAATTTTAGCAGTGCACACCACTTGCATTACAATTACGGAGGTTGAGAGGTAGCTTATGAGTTTCATGATTGCTTCTTCAGCTACACAATGACAGTACCAGATCAACGTATTAAAGATGTGTAGTCTGTTTCTCTTTTCACGGGCCTTGAAAAGCGCAAGTGGTAGACGGAAAGGGAGCCTTGACCCCACAACTGTCTCAAACAGAGATGGAGTGAGAGATCAAACCCTAGAGCAGTTGTGGTGGGGCTGTAGAAAGGGGGGAGTTTTTTTTTGAGGTCCTCTATCCAGATGTCATCACTATGGCCTTTGCTAAGGAAATCAGTAAGCAATGGGAGCTCTGGGGGATTGTGGGGGGTAGTGAGCTCACAGGATTGGGACTGGACCCACCCAGGCACTAAACACAGCTCTGATTGATGGCCCAATTATCAGGATCCTGTTTATTGTGCTGCTGTTATTTATAACAGAAAGGGGCAGAATAGGTGGGGTAATGGGGTTGTTATTGGGGGTAGGGAGGGGGTGGCTCCCCAGATTGCTATAAATAACTTTCAATTTAGTCTTTTTTATTTATTTTTTTATTTTTTTAAACAAACAAAAAAAAACCCTCCAAAAGAACAACCTTTAATTGAGTAGACCGTGAGCTCCGCTGACTCGTCATGCAGTCATCCCTCTATCTGAGGCTCCATCCATGTTAGGCCTGAGCGGATCGCTTGCTTTTAATTAAGAACTATTCTCATCTGATACTGACTCACGAGGATCTAAACCAGCCCTCAACTATTCTGACCTCTGTGTTCTGCTCGGCTGTGAATCATAAGAAAATACCAGAGCATGTAATTGCCACTGTGGATAGACGAAGCCTCGGATTTCTCACAGTTTCTGAGAAACCTCTACCTACAAAAGCTCTTTGAGCAACAAGGCTTTCCTTTTCCTAACACCCCAACAAGTGAAGCACTGAGAATCCAAGGTTTCCATCAGCAGAGATTACCACATGACCCTCTGACCCCTTGCCCAATTTAGGCTCCTCTTTGAAGGCGGGCTCACATCATACAATGAGTAAGTCTTAAAGGTGGGAGAGATGGAGGAGTGGGAAATTCGACTCAGCACTGATAAGAGAGCAAGCATGCTCTAGAGAGACTAACTCCATCCCTTCAAACCAGAAAGCATTTCTAATTTGATTCTTTTGAACTCCTGGACAAGGATGGCTGTGACATCACCTGGACACGAACTTGTGAGCTCCCAGCGACTGGGCCAATGCATTTGTATTGCACCACTTTAAATCCAAAAAGCAAACTAGTAATATCAAGCGGAAAAAGGAAGTTGCATAATTTGCCAACATCCAATCAGCTACTTAAATGCAACTTTAATTAGACACTGTTTATAAGCTGGTGGTGTCTAAATATCTGGTTTTATGTGACATACAGTCAACATATAATTCTGCATATGCAACATGCGCAGGAAATTTCCTCACGATCGAAATCCTATGCATAATAAACAGAACAGATCTGCGAATTCACCTCAAACAGTTGTAGTGTTGCTGATCAGCTATATCGGTCTCTAGAGACAGCCATCTTTTTAGGGAATGCCCTTTTTGGCAGATCAGGAGCATGGAGTTCATGCTGTTATAAGGTTTTGTGGGTGTAGTTGAACTGGTGGTTGGTCTGAGATTCTGCTTACTCTGGTCCCATTTGCATTAACAACCTCACACTCTCTCGTTTAAGTGGCCACACAAACAAGCTCCAAATGGAGCTGGGGAGAGAAGTGCAGATGGTTTAACACTCAGTGACCGACCACACAGCATACAGCTTTTAGTGATTACACTATCGCATGGCGTACATGTACTTTTACTGAGTCTAATGTGCAGGATATCAAACCTGCTAGCTATAAGTCATCAGTAATTAATTAACTAGCTGTCATCAACTACCTTTTTGCATGGTTTATTTACAAAATCACTGGTTAACATGTATGATTGTGCCATTAATAGAATCTGTTAAAGCCTGCCAAGTCACTACAAATGCAAGAGTAATGCATAAAATAATGCAGATTTTATGTGCAGGAAAAAATGTGACGACTTGGTGCAAAATTTTCAGAAATTGCTGATCTCTTGGGTTTTTCCATCCACAACAGTCTCTAAAGTTTAATGTCTGGTGAGAAAAACAAACAAAGAAAACCATCCAGTACTACAGGCAGAAATGCCTTGCTGATGAGAGAAGTCAGGAGAATGGTCAGAATGGTTCAAGCTGACAGAAAGGCAACGTAACTCAAC
Source organism: Ictalurus punctatus (assembly GCF_001660625.3). Classification (NCBI taxonomy): domain Eukaryota; kingdom Metazoa; phylum Chordata; class Actinopteri; order Siluriformes; family Ictaluridae; genus Ictalurus; species Ictalurus punctatus. The sequence goes on from NC_071284.1 coordinate 6,901,729, forward strand.
TAACCACTCTTTACAACCACGATGAGCAGAAATGCATCTCAGAACACACAACCCAACACAAGCCATCCTTGAGGCGGATGGGTTACAACAGCAGAAGACCACATCGGGTTCCACTCCTGTCAACCAAGAACAGGAAACTGAGGCTACAGTGGGCAAAGGATAACCAAGACTAAACAGCTAAAGATTGGACTTTGACTAGTAAGAGTACATGGCTATTAACGGTTATTAGTGGTGAATTCATGGTGAGTATTGGCGATGGTAACTTTTCTCAGAATTCTCGGTTTCAAGGCCTTTGGCAACATCGCAAACTTCAGTTCACCTCTGTGTGCATGTCTGTGTTTACAGCTCAAGACAAACCATTTGCGATGAAGCTCTAAATAACATGGTCTGACATTGAAAAACGAGCGTGCACGTCGACCCAGCAGGGAATCCTCCAAGCAATGCTCTAACCTTTTCTCAATTTGCAGGTTTAGCAGCTTCTGCATTTCCTCAATGAGCAAAAGTCCAAATGTTAACGACTCTGGGAGGAAATAAGGGGGGCATTTTGGTTTTATGGCGCTTGTGGCCACAGTGTTGGTGGCCTAATGGGTAAGAGATCACCAAGTCGTGCTAATTAAAACACTCCTTTCACAGTTTACCCTCTACAGCCACGTCATCCTCACCTACTTGACGGAGGACTCAAGCTTTCGGTAAGCAGACTCACATATGAGACACCTTACAAGATGGTAGATCCTTCCAGCTAGAGATTTTAAAAGCTACAGTTCACTTGCTTGGATCTTGGCCCAGGAGCTCATTAACAATTATTTGACGCTTTTATCCCTGTCATATGTTTACAAGCTAGAAACCATTACGCCATGTTTTGGCCTCATTTAGCCCATCGTTTCAAGGTTTGTACAAGGCACACCTTTGTGGTCTGATTAACAACAGAACCATTTTGAGGTGGGGGTGTTTAGGACAAGCATGACTCCCATCAGAATGCCCTGCTCTGGTTTTAATAAGACAACCAATGCCCTGATTAGCCCGTCTATTTGACCACAGTCTCTAAATTAGGCCCCTTCATTAGTTTATGACCCCGACCTGAGCACTTCTGCCCTGTGAAGACCTTTTCCCCTCTGTTTTTTGAGGTGGGAAGAGTGGGGGTCCATCTCTACAGGCATGTGAGAACTAAACAAGGCCACCCCCCTGCCCCTGGGATAAATCAAAGCTTACGGCAAACTGCTTGGGGAAAAAGAGGGGAGGAAAAAGGGACAGGTCAACACAGCGTGTTGACCTTTTCCCACCCTTCTCTTCAATGGGGTTTATAATGGAAGCTGGCAGACAAGTGGGGGAGAGAGGGGAAAAGAGAGAGAAGGAGAAGAATGGGAGCTGATAATCCATTTCCCCTTATCTCTTTAAGGCAAACAGAAACCTTTGGCTGATTATTACGTTATACAGGTGCTTTAATCTCGGCATCCAAAGGTCCCAAGTATCTGTAGGGTGTCTAATCTCAATCACAGAGAAAATTAACACCAGAACTAGAATGAAATCTGAGGAAACTTTGACCTTTGACCTATGCTTCAATGTAAACATATTATCTTGCGTGTATTCATGATGCACTGTAAAGTTGCCAACACTGTTAATAAGGAAATCCCTATCAGGGAGAGACACAACAGAATTTTATGTTGATAGACAGGTCACCCAAGTTAACCAGCTAGCTAATTTATTACATGGGTGATCGCAGGGTACCATGAACACATAGATTCACACCTAGAGGCAATTTAGAGTCGCCAATCCACTAACTGTTGCATTTTAAGGGGTGGGAGGAAACCCAAACAGATACAATGAGAACACGTGAAACTCCACACCGTAAGCGGAGCTCAGGATCAAACCGTGGACCCTGGAGCTGTGAGGCGTCATCACTATCCACCGCTACGGCTAAACCGTAGATGTTGGAACATCTGCTACTGGTGCTTGCAAGTGAACGATCTCCACCGTTACATTAAGTAAGAAGAAAGAGACCCAAGCCTCAGACACAGTGCGTCCCTCTTATCTTTTTGTTTCTGATCTCTCTGACTCTGTCGACTCTGCGTCAAGGCTGCGTCACAAACTGCACTTCCATTCATGCTGAAATGGAAAGCTGGCAGTCCTGATCCGAGTCACTAAAGCTGCGTGACTCACACGCGGCCGAGCCTCAAATAGAGTTCCTGCTGAATGGTGTTAAGACATCAAAGAGCAGAGTGCAGTCACAAACACACACACGCGCGCTCTCTCTAATGCCATGTTTATCTTTACAGTAGTACTCCACTTTTTTTAAACAATATTAGTCAGAAGTTGGTGATTAATTTTCAATACCAGCAGCTCTGACAGTAGCACTGGCTATAACACAAGTTACAAGTTTGCATGAGCTCATACTTATATATTATCATTGCTATAGTAACAACGCATTCAAGGATTGTACGATTACATAATCTAAGCATAATAATAAATAAATAAACAAACATTACGTAACAAAGAAAAATGTACAATTGTTGATATGGTGAAGCGTTCTGTAAGGTGATGTTTAACATTTATGGTAGGATTCTCCAATGTCAGCATGTTGTGTAACAGTCAGTGAGTTTCTTTTTTGGTGATACCTTTGATGCACTTTTTTAAGTTTAAATAATTCCATATATAAACTTCCCACGGGGGGTGGGGGAGAGGTAACAACGGTTTATAGCTGCTATAACATAAGTGGTTAGGAACACAACATTAAATGGAATTAACAGGTAAAAAGCACAACGTGTGATACATTAATCAATTACAAATTGTACTGACTGACAGACTGCTGTGGTACAAGAGGCGTAAAACATCGTGGGACGTGCTGTTATAGGAAAATAATCAGCTTCATGGCATTAAAAGTATCACATTACTGAAAATATCATCAGTGCTTCAATATTATAATACAGACTTCATTATTACTAACAGTCAAATAGCAGAAAACGTATCATGTTGTAATATGTTTCAGAATATGTCCTTTTAATAATATAAAATTTGATTAACTAACAACGAAGCTATAGTATATTCTAAAAAAACTCAAATCTTTTAAACTTAATTAAAAAAAAAAGTAACATTAGGGAATTTGCTATATGTATTTAAGATGTTAAAATTTTGCAATACTGATATCATCACATCACCTAATTGTTTTAATACTGCCATTATTTTTATTGTTATTATGATTATTTTTTACCAATTCTCACAACTAGGAAAGGTTGTGGCAAACCTTTGTTTCCTCCAAGACACAAAAGGCCAAGCTGCACATCGATTCAAACTTCTGCTCATGCTGCATCACAGGGCAGTGTAAGACATTCGGCGGAAAGCGCTCTCGCCCCTCTTCCACATACACGAGCTCACAAAGGCCCATGATTGGCTAGTTTTGCTGTGATTGACAGGGAAGAGAAAGTATACTGTCCCACCCACCCAGAGCCAATTTTACTCTTTTGACTCCTGGCTACTGATGGCTGTTGCGCCGCTGAGAGATTGCATCCCGAGTTTGAATCCCGACAAAAGGATAGCGCGAACGCGTTTTTGTGTTGTGCCCCTCAGTAGCCATCTTTCATGCTCTACCCACTGCTTAATTTCTCCTAATTGTAAAATTAACTATTTTAAAAAGAAAAGTAATATATTATTATAAAAGTGTCATGTATTAAGTATCATGATGTGATGTTTTCTCCATAGCTACCCTAACAATGGCATACAACACTGTAAACCATCTTTAATAAAATAAATAAATCCTTTGCACTTTTTAAATCCTTTCTCCCTTTTCCAGTTTCATGGAGGTCAGATGGGTGCAGACTCGGAGGAAAAACGACAAAGCTGTTGACAAACCAAATCGGTGCCCTGTGGGAAAGTGAAGCACAAACAGAGCCGAGGTCAATGCCAAACAGAGAGATGAAGAAAACGCAGCTCCCGTCTCTCTCGAGCCAGAAACAAAAGGAGGAGAACAGAGAAAGAGGGGGTACACACAGGGGCTGGCTCAGCTCTGTGACGCTCACTTGTGCATTCAGACACCCAAAGAGACAGTGTATAGAGATCAAACAATGCCCACACACAGACAGTAGACTCCCCGAGTGCTTGTGTGTTTGAGTGTGTGTCTATTCTTGATAGACCCTTTTAAAAATGGTTGCCGTGGACCTCACTTTTTTCCCCTCATATACACCATTTTGGAGCAAAGTGTGCAGACATTAAACTTTCATCATTGTCTGATGCATTAGGGTTTGGGAACATTTCCAGACGTTAGTTTTGCTCTTGTGAGCCGAACTGTGTTTTTACCCCCCTTTTCCCCATCCCCTGTTTTAAAAGAACTACTCTAAATGAAGCAGATGTCCTCCAGATGTTTCTCCTCCAAACATCTGGGCTTCAAAAGCCCTCCTTTGTATCCCAGTAAATCTGAGAGTAATCATGTTCGGCCAGAACCGGCTGGTCAGATGGCTCGCCAAATTTTCAAACCGCCGATTAACTTTACGTGCAAAAAATATATATAAATAATAGCGGACGTCCCGTGGAGAAGTTCTGCATGGTGTTGAACTCCTTGCTCGGGTAAATAAATATTAGACAATGCACCTTAAAACAAATGACACTTCGATACAGTTGCAGCATTCATAACCATTACCAAACATTGATTTTTTAAAAAATGCAAAGGCCTGTGTTTGAAAAACAACAACAAATCAATCCAAAAAAAAAAGATAAGCGTCCCTGCTGCAACCCATGCCCGGATGAGTTTAGCAGGCCTCTCTATCCTGCACTCACTCTCGTGGCTACACTGGTCCTTTGTTCCCATCTGAAACATGATCCCCACACACACACACACACACACACACACACAGGAAGCCTGAGCACTGAGGCTAGCAGGAAAGTTCTGACCTATCGCAATGCAGCTGTGTGTTTACAGAATTAGAAGACTCTAGCTCATTTAAAGTAACGTGTATTCCCGTTAACACTCGCAGCAGTTAAGATCGCCACACGTTCGGATATACTCCATCACCTGTGTACTGAAGGGATTTTGGGTGGAGCAGTGTGGCCTGACTCTGTACCACAATGAGATAAGCCACTGCTGGATTATTCACCGTGTTATAATGTGTATCATGTACTTACTGTCTAAATGATTACACAACCTAACAACACCGTTTTTGTGAACATTGCAGTACAACCGCTAGTTATTGTTAAGATATTAATATATAGCGTGATTAGAGGTGATATGGTTGGAAATTTTCCATGGAATGATAACCCAGCCCCACCCCCCACCCCAAAAAAAAAAATCCCACTACTAATTGACCATTTAAAAATTATGTAGACATTTGTATAATATATAACAAAAACCAAATGAAAAAAAAATAGATAGAATTCCACCGTTCTTCTTCATTCTTCCCTCAACTTTTCCATAAAAAAAACTTTTGCACTGTCAATATTCATGACGTTGTCATTAAACAGAGCATGGCTGCGAGGAAAGGGAGCATTTCTGAGGCAAAAGTTTAAATAAATAAATAAATAAATAAATAAATAAATAAAGTGTGCAGCACTGCTTACTCAAACATAGATGGGGGTTTCATTTAGTTCTGGTCAGCAGTTCCATGTTCTACTGTGCGTCTGAGCTGTTGTTTATGGTACAAATTACAAGTATGCTACGAGTGGCAACAGAGGTAGCAATGTAACGTATTTACAACAGTAGCAGATCAACACAGCCGAAGAGTTTTCAGTACAGTCCACTGCCCGGGGAAGGGAGGACGTTGCAAAATCTTTAAGGAGTCTCAGCCAGACACAAAAAGGATGAAAACCACTGGAATAAGGAACTTGATTGAGTTAAAAAAAAATCATTAACAGACGGAAAGCACTTTAATCAGTATTTCCAAAGACCAGCGATGAGGTAACTGGTGATCCTATGCTGTGACTAACCATGACAATCAAAAATAAACAGAAAACTTAAGTGGTAACCTCTAAGATTAGTGAAAAACAGAGCAAAAAACACGGTCTATCAAGGCATCAATACCCTTCACGAGGAGGCTACAATCGGTTTTCTTGCATGAATAACATGACGTAATTGCGGAGCAACGGACGCTGTGTGGAGGCTTCACTCACAATGTGGCAGCTGGGCAAACTGGAACATTTCAAACGAGGTGGTCTCAAACTGATTCACTCCAAGATGGAGGAAATTAAGGAGTACAACCACAGAAGGTGTTTTCGTCTTTACGCAACCCGCACAGATGTTGCCGCCACGTTACTTAATTATGCTTAGGCCTTTAGAAAGCTGTAATGTCATGATACCAGTTAAACACTGTATTGTTCAGCGCTACTGGATAAGCAGCATTTCATGCTCACAAAGTAAATCCTGTCCTGTTTACTACGCAGCATAAACTCTACCGTCTTCTAGTGTTTCTAAAGCTGTTTTGTACGTTTATAAACAAGTATGGTGTGTTTTCCTTGGAAAACGCAGTTTCCAATTCTGTTAGGGTTAGAAAAGACAATCCGGACTGTTCTTCAAATTAAAGAAATTATTATTTTAATTAAGCAGTTATTGTAATATGGCCTAGGAGTGTGCATGGAAGTTAGAATCTAGAGAAGTTGAATCATTGGAGAAATAAGTGTCAGCAAGAGGTCAGCTTGGACTTGCAGTTTTACACTCACTCACTGTCACTCTCTCTCTCTCTCTCTCTCTCTCACACACACACACACACACACACACACACACACACACACACACACACACACACGCCAGCTCAACCCATTCTGAATCACAGTTTGAACTGGATTTTACTTCACTTCTAAGTCATTTTGGATCATATTGTATATAGTTTTTATAGAGTATTTGCATTAATGAGCTTTGATTCAGAGTGTGAAGGGAAAGAACACATCTGAAAGCTCAACCTACCCAGATTCAGTAATAATAATTCTAATAGCAAATAGAGGTGGGCAATATGGCATATAGTTAAACAATAAATTGGATATATTATTGTAAGCTCGAACACAGCCAGTAGATGATCTATATCAATGCATTTACGTTTGATATAATTTTAAAAAGCCTACAATGATGTATGGTATGGGAGAGAGTTTGTGTTTAACCTTTACAAAAATTAAGAAAGGGAAAAAAAAAGTACAAAATCAGGTTTGCAAAAGTACTGCGAAGTACACTGTTATTGAGTTTATCACAATGATCTTATCATATCGCCATACGGCCCAGCCCTTACAGCAAGTAAATAATTAAATACTCATCAAAAAGTGAGCACAAAGCTTGCGAAATCAAGTAAAAAGCGCTGCTGTAAACCACTCACTTAAGGAAGTATCGCTGGCCAGATGGGGTCTTGGCCATTTCCCAGCCTGGAGGCAGGGGCACATCATCGGGGATCTCGTAAGAGGGCTGGCGCAGATGCTGAGGGGGGGCGCCTGCCGGGGCCAGGGTGCTCATGGTGCCGGAAGTGACGGCACTCAGCTGCAGGGAGGCAGGCGAGGAGTGCGCTCTGACATGCTGCGGAGTGAGCGTACCGGCCGTGCCTGCATCCGTGCTCGCCTTGAAGAAGAAAACGCATATAACATCATTACCTACCACAGAGATGTGTGATGAGTTTAATGACACAGGCAGGTAGTGGGCAAACATTTGCTAAAGAAAAGGAAAGAAGAAAAAATAAATCATTAAATAAAAACTTAGGGTGAGTGGAAGTGACTCACAAGACAGCATGAGTCACACTGCTATTGCAAGAGATTAAGATGAGAAAGAACGGATGTGTACGAGATCGAGCGGGTCAGTCACATGATTTATAACATGAATAGTCAGGATCTGGTGCAGTGACCATTTCAGAGCTGAATCAGACACATGCCAAATGTGCACAAAACTCAAGGTTAGAATATAAGATTCAATATATAACATGTTATAGATATGTTTCTAATAAACATTTGAATATGTATATATTTAGAAATCAGGGGTAAATCTGAAAGTTTAAGTCCCCCTTCTTGATTGTGGCCTAGTCTGGTAGGAGTAGGACAGGAAACACAAGAGGCCAGGCTTGGGAAAGCTCAAAGAACTCTGTGGCCCGAATCCCTGAAACAGCCCCTGATTGAATTTCTAGTGCACTAGATAGGGTGTAAAAGTCGTAATTTCATATCCTGTGTCTGTACTTTAAAAGCAAGCGCACTTTATGTAGGAAGTAGGGCACTATTTGGGATTGAACACCAGTGATTGTGGAGAGGAGAAGAACTGCTGCGCATGCGCGTTGAGTGAGTGAAGGAGTATGTGTATGTAGCCCAGCGACTGCGAAAAGAAAAACAACTTTCTGATACACAAATATAATAAAGTAGAATCTTCCTAATGCGTTAAAATATATCATCCATTATAAAAGCACGTTTTTACAAACGAGTTTAGGAAGATAAAACGCTTTTCCGAGTGACTGGCGTGTATTCAAATGTTAGCTAAATGATGTCTGAAGACACAAAGTGACCAGCTACGTTTAGAAATTAAGGTGCGTTCGTGTTGACGTGTGCTTTATTATTTTATATCCTGTGTCTGTACTTCAAAAGTGAATGCACGTTATGTAGGAAGTAGGGAGCCTCTTGGGATTGAACCGCAGTGATTAAAGGAGCAGAGAAGAGCTACTGCGCATGCGTGCTGAGTGAAGGAGTTTGTGTAGCTCTGCAGGAAAAAAAAAAAAACAAAAAAAACCTTTTTTGATACACAAACACAATAAAGCCGATTCCTCCTAATGTGTTTAAACATACATCATATCATTAATTGAGATGCTAGTTTAATTAGGATGCTACGGCATGAAACGGAGATGTGTATTAAGTGTTTAACACTTTTTTTTCAGAATTTCCAGTAAAAGCAAGTTTTTTTAAAAGAGAAAACACGCTTTTGTAAGTGTATTAAAAATGGTAAATGATGTTTGAAGAGACAAGGGGCCAAAACAGCTACAGAAAATGTATTAATTATTTTTGAAATTGAAAGAAGTATGGTGCGTTCGAGGGCACTAATAACAACGATAATAATAAATAAATAAATATTATATACATATATATAATTACAGTTTTGCTCATTGGTGTTTAAGTGTGCTCTCCATCTGTGTTACCTGTCTGGAGTGGGATTTGGGCTCGGGGGGTTTGAAGAAGGAGTCTGGAAGCTTCCTCATCCTCATTGGCACGGATGGGGGCACAGCGGCGCTTTTGGGGTTCATCACGGCGTTAAAGAGCGCCTCCAGGTCGGTCTCCGAGTCTCCGCGGACATGGACCACCTGGTGTCCTGCGGGGGGGTTATGCTGGCTCGGGTCCATGATTTCAAATCAAGAAGCAAAGTCCCCAAAAGTCTTTTTTTTTTAAAAAATGATACAAAAAAAAGAGTAATCACTTCTCTGACTTCAGCGCTGAAAGACGCGTCAACTGCGCGTAGAAACTCCGAAATGCATGAATCTGAACGAGTCTAAACTCATGTGCGCGCCTCGCTACTTTATCCAAATACTGGCTGGAAACTCGCTATCCAAGCCTGGCGAAAATAAATAAAAGGCGATGGGTTATTTTTCCGTTTGGCCAGGACCCACTGACCAGTGTGGAAACGCGCATATCTTCCCAAACTTTCCCGATTTAAAATAATAATAATAATAATAGTAATAAAACCCTCCAGGAATCGACGTTTCAAAAAGTTTTCTGCTGAAAGCTGTACACCTTTTCCAGTAAGTGGAATACTGACTTCAGACACATTTACAAAGCGATTTCAACACTGAAAATCACTGCGCATTCACTGAGCAAACTTTTTTTTCCCCCCTCTGAAGTTCTTCAGTAACTTTTGGGGCAGGACATCAAACTTTTTTTTTTACGTCACGTGTTTGGTGAGTCACAGAGGGCGGAGTTTCGGGCGCGAGCGGTCATCACGGCAGTTCCGTTTCTAGAAGTTTAGGAGTCGAATCCCGGTGTCCAAGGAGTCGATTCCATGATTCTAAGACTCAACATTTTATTTATTATCCCCACAAGAATTTTAGTCATTGTCGATTCTCGAAACTTAGATCCAGGACAGAAAATTATATGGTGTCAAAAAAGGTGTAATATTAATAAAAGCCCGTAGTAAGCCTACGTCTAATAATTTCTCACTTTGACGCTGTCATCGGAGAATCGACTCTTTTTAGGATCGACTCCTAGTCCTGGCTGGTTGCTAGGAGATGTTGTGGCTAAAATGGCTGGTTTGAAAAATGGAGAGTTATTTTCACACACACAGTGAAGGCATCATGGACAATTGCAATCTCACAATACTAACTGCAATTATCTGTCAGTAGCTTAAGTAAGTAAAGACAGCAAAGAAAAAAAAGAGAAAAGAAATATAAAAGAGACATAAAAGAAACCCCTATTTCTACATTTCTCAACTAGATTAGGACTAGGAGTCAATCTTAAAAAAAAAAGAGTCGATTCTCCGACGATAGCTATCAGGATCCGAGAGTCAACTCCAAAGCAGAAATTTTGATTCCACTCACTCCTGCTAAGTGAGAAATGGGGTTTGTTTTTATTCAAGCTAACAATGAAATTTTATGAAAATGTCTCTTACTATGCTAAGTGCAATTATCTGTAAATAAATAGAGTGAATTCAGACAGGCTATATTAGGTCATCAAGTAAAACTGCATAGTTAATGTAATGAACTCTTTTAAAAAATCTTTAAAAAAGAAAAGAAAAAGAAGAAGAAATCAGCAGTTTTCTTTTCCTAAACAGTGCTTGCGCAGTTCGCATAATTGTTATGCAAATCATCCTTTTGCTTTCCACTGAGAAATCATTTAGTCCACGTTCGGATGGGTCATGAGCATGAAGCATCTAAATGAAAAATGATTTTGACCTTTTCCCCTTTTTGTTCAGTCAATCTAAAAAAAAAAACAAAAAAAAAAACAACCCACACACTCTCTTAAAAACAGCCCTTCAAGTCCTCTCTGTGTATTTAATTTGATTGTATAAGTGTACAATTATATAATTATTGTATAATTTTACATTTACATTTACAGCATTTGGCAGACATCCTTATCCAGAGCAACTTACAGAAGTGCTCCATCGATGTCTCCATCAAAAACATTTCTTCATGCTAGTACAAATACTGCAGGTCGAGGTCTAGGAATACTATCAAGCTAAAATCCTGTTAGAGAGGAGTTAGTACAGCCAAAATGTCATACAAGTCAAGGTATTTTTTTATATGCTGTAGCTGCTATAACATAAGTGACAATGTAGCTTTAAACAGATAAAAGGTAGTATTTGTTATTCATTCATTCATTCATTCATTCATTCATTCATTCATTCATCTGCAGTAAATTCTTTATCCTGGTCAGGGTCACACTGGATATGGAGCCAAAGTAATTGAAAGTAGGTAAAACTTTATCTACATGACTCAAAGATAAGGATTTAGGAATGAGTTGTGATTATAATGCTACAGTCTACTGAACATTTTGATTTATTAACATTCACGGTGATTGACCTCACCTGAAGGTATGATTTCTTGTGTCTTTGTGACTATCTTGATGCCTCCTTCTTTCTTTCTTTTTTGACATATAAACAATGCTTTGACAAGATTTGCTACTATTTCCACCATGACCAGTGACCAGTGACCAATGCTTTTATGAGTGGATGTTAGTTTCCATGTTTTAAGCTCATTAAAGTGCTGTAATTGTGCTAGAGTGTCCATGCAGGTCTGTAGTCTCTGATCCCTGCTGGACCACCCACCATGCTGTCCCAAGAGGAGGAGGAGGGGGGAATTGGTGGTTTGGGGACACCATCAGTAGGTCAATACTACACTGAAGTGATCGTCTCAGCCTTTCAGGGGACAAAAATGCAGCTCTTCTTTCGCTCAGTACATCCAGCATTAATGACACACTTAAGGACTAAAGGACTAAAAACCCACCAATTCTGAGCTCAGTGTTTATGTAGAATATTGTGACCCTAATTATATATAATATGCTTATCTATTTACACTGTGCTTTAGGTAATATCCCTTCCACATATCCCTTACTGATGTATCACATGTATCCAGTGGCTTTAATTTGAATGTTTGTTACATTAATAATTTTAAAAATGCTATGTTGGTATGTTGCATTCTGTTGAATATATCTTAAATATTCTGCATATTTATTTACCAAATAAAGCCATTGTGATTGAGGGTTTAATATCGTTGTTGTCGTTTTGTTGTTGTTTTAAATCCAAATTCTCATAGGTTAGGCTAAAATCTGTTAAAGTAAATTAAATACACCGGGTTAGTTTTGTACTACAAATCCGGACAATGCACTAGCATTTAATTTGGTTTAATTATGTATCTCACAGTATTACATTTCCAGGAGAAGCAGTGAAATCTGAACATGTGTGCCCTCTACAGGTCAGTGGACATGCCTCTGGTGTCAGTTTATTAAAAACCATTAATTAAAAACATGAATAATAATATTTTAATAAGCTCTGACATTTTGTAATAATAACAACTGTAATATATTCATATATTTACATGCAATTTAAATACTATTAATCCACAGCATTGCTCTCGAATCTGATTGGTTAGAAGGTGTTTAACTTTCTATATCAGCATCTCCGACAGTAATATAGTTTCTATAGTAACAACTAATTTACAAAGACTTGTAAGATGGACACTCCACATAATCTATGACTAATACAACCCCAATTCTGAAAAAGTTGGGACAGTAAGGAAAGGGCAAAAAAAAAAGGTAATTTGAAAAAATTATGTTAATGGCAAATGATGTTGACTGACAAAGGTTTACCAAAGTATTCCCGATCTCATGTCAGGATATCCATTATAGACTCATGACAGTTTTTAAGACAGTGACGTCTGAGGGATCAGAGGTCACATGCATTCAGAAGTGTTTTTTTGCCATGCCCTTTACGCACCAAGATTTGACCGGATTTCTTGAATATTTTAATTATATTGTGCGCTGTAGAAGGTGAAATGCCCAAAATCCTACTGATTTGTCTTTGGGGAATGTTGCTCTCAAGGTGTTGGATTATTCGCTGACGCATCTGTTGGCAAATTGGCGAGCCTCGAGCCATCCTTGCTCTTGAAACATTAGGCCTTTGGAGGCCTTTGGAGGCCTTTGGAGGCTCCTTATATACTATGATTAGACGATTGCCTCACCTGTTTCACATCACCTTCTTATTTCAACTTGTCACATCGCTATTAGTCCTAAATTGCCCCTGTCCCAACTTTTTTGGAACGTGTTGCATGCATCAATTTCAAAATAAACTTTTATCTTCACAAAAAACTATGCAGTTGATTAGGTAAAACATCAAATACATTGTCTTTATACATTTTTTTTTGTTTGTTTAAATACAAGTCAAAGTACATTTACAAATCACTCCTCTTTATTTTTATTAACATTTTCCATACTGTCCCAACTTTTTTGGAATCGGGGTTGTAATAAATCGATTAAAATTTGTTGTTATTTAACAAAAGAAAAAAGTTAAATCATCAATATGGTTAAGCTTTCTGTAAGAGGATGTTTGTTTAACACTTATAGAAGGAGTCTCCAGCCTTAGCGCTTTGTAACTCAGTTTTCCGCCATAGGAAGGTTTTCAGAACAGGACTTTGTGCTGTGTCTTAGTAACATGAAAAAGCAGCGGATTCGCTTCAAGAGTAAAAAAAAGAAAGGCTGGTGAGGGAATAACTGTTTATACTGTAGCTGCTATAACAAGTGATAACCGGAAATAACTTCTTTCATGCGTGTTCTACAACATTAAATGTTACTATAGACTGACAAAAATTATGATGAGTCATTCTGGAATAAATAATAAATTGTTACTGTGGGATAAGAGGAATGAAACACATTGGGATGTGCTGCTCTAGGGAAATTATGTGTTGCTATAGGACAACCGATTATCTTATAATATAACAGCACACCCCATATTGTTTTATTCTTTAGTATTAAGACTAGATTACAGAATTGTGGGAGGTTAGTATTTAAAGTTCTGTGCTTGTGCCTCAGATTTGTGTGTTTGGATTGAATTCTATTTCATGTGCAAGTCACTTGAGATAAAAATATGAATAAATACTGGATTGTTTATTTTTCACGCTCAGTCTTATTTATTGGAAAGCCTTCATCATGACTTTGTTTTCTTTCACGTAACAGCACTTTTGCATGAGTCCTACGTATTTGACTTTTAACATTTGTGTTTGCTACATTAATGTTAAGTGTCTAATTGTGCGTTTTGGTCAGTGCAGAATAGCAGCTTGCTGAAAAGGCCAGGTGTTAGCCTCAGGCAGGTCGTCTCAGACATCTTCTAGTCTTCCTGAGCCTGTCCCACCTGAGGGACTTTTTCAGTCTGGATACTTTGTATTCTGGAACTGCCACTCATAAGGTTTAGCTTGATGCCCATTAACTAACATTAATCTCCAAACTTATGGCTCGGGCACTCTGCATAATAGCAATGCTACATGAAGAGCCTGCTGCATGGAGTACAAAATACAAAGTGGTTCTCAAAGTGGGGTCTGTGAAGAATAGGCACTTGAAGAACTTATACATTTCAGCCATGCAAAAATATTGTTTGTACTTAAAACAGGTCAGTTGAAGATCTACAGCTGTGCAGTTTTGGTGAGTCCGTGCCCCCTATAGCCTCAGCTTCATGTTCGTAGCTGACAGGAGTGGAACCTGATGTGGTCTTCTGCTGTTGTAGCCCATGCTCCTCCCTGTTGTGCTTTCTGAGATGCTTTTCTGCTCACCACGTTTGTAAAGAACGGTTATAACCGTAACCTTCCTGTCAGCTCGATCCAGTCTGGCAATTCCTTTGACTTCTCTCATCAACGAGGCGTTTCCGCACTACAGAACTGCTTATTGGATGTTTTTTTGTTTGTTCTTATTTTTTGCACCATTCCGTATGTACTCTAGAGACTGTCATGAGACTGTCATTGTTGTGCATGAAAATTCCAGAAATTTCAAACCAGCCCATCTGGCACTAACAACCATGCCACAGTCGAAGGGTATGTCTCAACCAGCTCCCTAGTTCAGTAGTCTGGACACTGATCAGACAGTTGGCCATTTTAAGGGCTGTCTCAATTGCAAAATCCTTCCAGTGCACTGGAATGTTTGCTCCCTAAAAAAATCCCACAGTGCACTGCAAAAACCAGAGAGCATTGATGCTCACTATGTTCCCTTACTGGAAATGATGTCATGTTTTCTGGAGCCTCTCAGATCGAAAAAGATTAGGGGACTCTCAGCCTACTTCTGGCTACAAATGTAAGTAGCTTGTTATTGTTGTTGTAGATTTCATATGATTGCTTACGTTAGCGATTTTTAACTTTATTTGACATTCTATTTACGGTTTGTTTGAGTCTAACGACATTTAAGTGTGCAATGATTTTTTTTAAAAATCCACTAGCTTGCTAATGATCCTGCTTGACATATTATGACAGAAATGCGTGTGATTATGCTAACAAATTTATATGACATATAACAAACTTTTAAAGTTTTTGTGACGTTTTACAACCCGAATACGTTGTCATGTCACAGGAAATTGAGTTATCAGTGTCCCAATGTGTAATGAGCCAGGGTCTTTGCCAGTAACCGAACTCGTGTACACGATATACTAATTGAATCACTACTGAACAGGGAGCTGATTGAGACATACCCAAAGTCACTGAGATCACGTTTTTTCCCCCCTAGTCTGATGTTTGATGCAAATATTAACAGCTCAGAACCTGTATGCAAGTTGTTTCTCTACAGTCACCTAAACGAGAAGACTTGTCAGTAAGACTTAAACCTTTGTGCCTGTCAAGCTCCAGTTGACAGAAATAAACGACACAGCAATAATCACAATAATACATAATAAAAATTATAAGACTAATTTTAGCTGTTTGATTGACCATGAGTCCCTTTCTTTACAGTAATATCACTTGATTAACACGTCACATATTTTCACACGTTATACATGTGCTTTTTATTTTTTCACGTTTTTTCCACATGATCCATTTGTTTTCATGTACTTTGTTTTTACACTCATTCATTTTCACGATGTTTTAAAAGACGAGACATTTATTTCTTTTCACGTTTTTTTCTGATTTGTTTACTTTCATGTGATTTCATACACATGAATAATTTATTTTCACATGTGATTTTATACACGTGACATTCATTTTCACACGATTTTTTTTTTTTTACAGTTGAGTTATTTATTTACACTTAAAAGATATGATTCATTTATTTGCACATGTGATTTATTGACAGTTCTTGTTCACATGTGATTTTTAAAAATTAATTTATTTTCATACTTGATTTCATACACATGAATAATTTATTTCCGGATGTGATTTTATACACATGAATTATTTATTTTTACGTGATTATTTTACACGTTGTTCATTTATTTCCACTTGTGAATTTATTGATTTTCATGTAAAAAAAGTCATTCATTTATGTTCACATGCAATTTTCTTTTACACGATTAATTTGTTTCCACG
Source organism: Ictalurus punctatus (assembly GCF_001660625.3). Lineage (NCBI taxonomy): Eukaryota > Metazoa > Chordata > Actinopteri > Siluriformes > Ictaluridae > Ictalurus > Ictalurus punctatus. Next base: position 6,918,135 of record NC_071284.1, read on the forward strand.
TGAATTTTTCATGATTTATTGTTCACGTGATTTTTAAAAAATGTGATTCATTTACTTGCATTTTATTTTTTCATGATTTCTTTTCACAATTCATGATTGTGACCGTTTAAACTCTTTTATGTAATGCATTTATTCCCACATTAATTTATACATGTAGGACATGTGGTTTTATTTATCCCATATTATTCACATGATGTTATCTGTGTGTTACCTATTTTTCCACCACAAATAATCAGATACTACTGATATAATCACATGTGAAATGTATGTTTTTTCCATTAGGATCCAAAAAGGGTCTGCTTTTTCAAACTACTAGATTTAACCAATAATAATAATAATAAAAAAAACATGGAAAGAACCTGTTGAAACATGTGCATGCTCAAATCCCTGGGATTTTAAACATCACAAGAGGAAATCTTGTAAAATCTCTCCTTGCCCAAACAGACAGGATAATGTGTGTGAGAAACAACCCCCAACATCTAGTAAGATTAAGGCACAAAGCACTGAAACCTGTTCAGCAGGTGTATTCATGCAACACACCAAATGTTTCATCACCTTTATAAGAAGGCAAGTCGCTGCCAGATTGTTCCGCACTGCGAGGCTTTCCTCGTCCTGCTGCAACAAGTCAAGGCACGCTGACCTGGGGCAAGTCTCAAACGCATACAGGAAAGACGTGACAGATTAGCAGAACTGCACATGCAGGCAAATCTTTAACTTTCCTTTACTTAAGGCAAGGTGAATTTGAGGTCTTCTTGCCTCTTTTTTTTTTTTTTTTTTTTGTCTTTTTTGCACGGCTGGCCACACACACACCAGCTGTTGTGCAAGTTAGTTAATAGATTGTATGAACATCTCTCAATGAAATGCAAATAGCAGGTGATGAAAATCAATATTTAGAAAACAGAAGACATGAAACGCAAAGTAACCTAAAATTGTTCGAGAGCAGATATTTCATCAAATGCAATTTCAATCATGACTGAAGGTACAGCTCTTGCTCTTCTGTAAAAGTTTGAAAGCATCCTCAATTTAGCCTTAAATCGGTCATTATCTGATCTATTTTTAGACAAAATACCAATCCTAATTTAACATGCAGAACTTTGGAATTGTGATTGTGCGTATTGTGTTCCTCACATTACAAATCAACATTTACATCCAAATTGGTCTTTATACTTTTTCCACAGCCCATATAACACTTGCTTCATAGACACAAAACACACACTATGCTTACAATCCTGTTTTACTTTATTGCTGGAGACCAAATATACCCATAATAACAAAGTAAACATGAGTATTTGGATACTGTGAGGACATGTCGAGATATATTTGTATTTGAACGATAAAAACAAGATTTCCCTTTGTTACTGGGATTAGGTTTAGGTGCAGGTACAACAATATTAAATCTCTGTATTAAATGGTTCACTGGAAACCCTCCATAAAGACAGTTATAGGAGTGTGTGTGCGTGGGATGGGATGGTTCTTCGGTTGTGTAAACTGAAGAGGGAGGGAACGGGTGGTTTATCAGGGTGGACCAGTGAGCTCACTTCTGGGTTTCATGCCCTGACCCTGTAGAGCCAGTGGAGTCGGTTCGCTCAGATTTATTCCGCCTCAACGATCATTTACTCACAAGTGTATCCACTCCCACAAAACCTGTCCTGATTAGATCAGCACTAACCTTTATATTGTTACATAAGTATTGCTGTACATCTTAGATTTTTTTTCTCCCATTCTTAATGTTCAGGGCTTTAATAAAAAGCCTATCAACTTATAGCGCTAAAATACTGTAGATATATTTCTAAATATAAATTATGTACAAAAATGAGATAAGATGGAATAATTGACAGGCAAACCATATGTAAAATAATTCCACTACACAGATCTCAAAAATGACTGACTTTATAATTCACAAAAAGAAAAAAAGAGCAAGTGTTGTAGTCTGTGGTGCAATACTGACTACCTGATGGTTTCATGTGAGGGTCATAATAATAATAATAATAATAATAATAATAATGATAATAATAATAATAAACTTTATTTTATAAAGCACCTTTAAAAGCAGTTCTCAATGTGCTGTACACAAAATAAGCTGTACACAGAAAAATATAACAATATAACAAAAATTAATAAGAATAATAATAAAAAAAAAGTAGGCAACATCAACAGGGTAAGAGTGATAAAGTGCTTGTCATTAAGGATTAAAGGGACAGGCTGGGATAGAAGGGCACTCTGGGAGCTGAAGTCAGTAGCGTGTGTGTGGGCGGGTGTGGCTGTGAGCTGAGCTGTCATGGTACTTGCGCAGAGTGGCACATGAACGCTTGCCAGGCTGGGGAGACTGGTTCTGCGAGAGAGAGAGAGAGAGAGAGAGAGAGAGAGAGAGAGAGAGAGAGAGAGAGAGAGAGAGAGAGAGAGAGAGAGAGAGAGAGAGAAAGAGATGGAAATAAAAGACAAAATGGAAGGATCCATCACACCACAACAAGGAGGAAATACAATAACAATGACCTCTTTCACTAACAGCAAAACTTTTTAAAAAAACATGTTTCTCCATTGGTTTAAAAACCAAACCTTTACATACAGCACTCTCATTTTGCACACAATTGTCATGTAGGTTAACTAGAGGTGTAAAACGATGAATATCTGTAACTGTTTAGTGCTCCACATATCCGTGTCTTTATATGAATTCGGATTTAAACCCAAACTGGCCACGTCCTAATATGGAACTGGTTTTGAATTCAATATGAACTCTAGCAATATGCCCCCGGAAGAAGTGGAAAAAAATCCCGTACGTAGTAATGCCAGAGTGTCACAATGGTGTGAGAGTTATGGCTCTGACAGTTCTTCCATCTCAGTTACATCACTCCAATTCGTAAATGGTCTCTACTCTTTGTAATCTTGCTCGTACGGTTCTATTTCTCAAAATATACACCGATCAGCCATAACATTAAAACCAGCGGCCTAATTTTGTGTAGGTTCCACTTGTGCCACCAAAACACTCCATAAGACCTCTGAAGGTGTGCTGTGGTATCTGGCACCAAGAAGTTAGCAGCATATCCTTTAAGTTCTTTTAGGTTGTGAGGTGGGGCTTCCATGGATCAGACTTGTTTGTGTAGCACATCCCACAGATCTGGGGAATTTGGAGGCTGAGTCAACACCTTGAACTTTTAGTCATGTTCCTCAAACCATTCCTGAACAATTTTTCCAGTGTGGCAGGACGCACTATGCTGCTGAAAGAAGCCACTGCCACTAGGGAATACCATTGGCATGAAGGGGTGTACTTGGTCTGCAACAATGTTTAGGTAGGTGGTACGTGTCAAAATGACATCCACATGAATGCCAGGACCCAAGGTTTCCCAGCAGAACATTGCCCAGAGCATCACACTGCCTCTGCCACCTTGTCTTCTTCCCATTGTGCATCCTGGTGTCACCTCTTCCCCAGGTAAGTGACGCACGAACACCCGGCCGTCCACATGATGTAAAATAAAACATTATTTATCAGACCAGGCCATGTTCTTCCACTGATTGCTCCATGGTCCAGTCCTGATGCTCACATGCCAATTGTAGGCACTTTCGTTTTGGAGATGCCAAAACAGCATCACAATTTGGGCTTTGCCAAAGTCGCTCAGATCCTTATAATACTTGCCCATTTTTCCTGCTTCTGACACACTTTGAGAACTGACTCTTCACTTGCTGCCTAATATATACAACTCCTTGACAGGTGTCACTGTAATGAGATGTTATTCACCTCACCTGCCAGTGATTTTAATGTTATGTCTGATCTGTGTAAATGAACTAGTAGAATAATTTAAAGCACCGAGACCCTGACCAGGCAGTTACTAAGGATGCAGCAGCGCTGCATTTTCATGTTAACGAATGTGTTTTTTTCCCTACAAACTTCATATCTAACCGCTCACCCACATGAAAGTAAACACCTCCCACTTGCGCAACTTTTTTGCTGTATCCTGCTGGACCCTGTGCCTCCTATTCATGTCTGTATTTGTATCTGTTTATATTATTGCATTTTCTGTTCATTTCGAATGGTTAAATCTCTATCTCTGACTAATAAATATGTGAGAATTCTATTAAGTACCATTGTAAATTATTCATACAGTAGATAATTACAGTGTTGCTTATTTCTGCTGACTCATGTACTGTATATAATTTGAGCATCTCAAGTTGTTGCCATACCAAAAATATTACATCCGACTTCACAAGTTCTTGATTCTAGACCAGCAACATTTTGCTTTCAACCTTTTTCCAGCCGAGGACCAGCTCTTTTGCAGTGGAAAACGTGGAACAGTTTGAGATTAGGCACAAGCATGCCATTTTCACAGCTGAAAAGTTTTGTAATACTCACATATGCGGAGTCCAAGGCAACAATGCCCCTCAGTGCTGTGTTTCCTGCCGTCACATCTTGCACATCTGTTCATTACAAAAAGAGTCTGTAAACTAAGAGCTAGAACAGCTAAATATTTAAATTTGTAGGTTCGGTGACTAATATATATTACTGTAGATCTTCTTAGCCTGTGATGCACTGAAAATTTTCAATAAGTGATGGTGACAGCTACTGTGCATGCAAATCGGAAAAAATATATATCACATCTGGCTAATAAATGTTTCACAGTGTTTCTGGAAAAAAAATACTATTTATATTTGAACTAATCATGCTGGAAATCAAGATGTAGTTTCAAAAAGAGAGTAATTATGAGATCCTATTTTGAGGCGTGGTAACTAGAGCTCAGAATGCTAATTGGTCTCAACAGAAGCACGCAATGCTTTAATGTCTCTCAATTAACAAACTAAACTTTGCTAGTTAATAACAGAAAATGTTTGACAGACACACTGATTAAAATCCTGTCATTACTCGAACTATTTTAACTTTGAAATCCATTTGTGTTTATAACACAGAGCTTTCAGAAAATGCTAAGCTCACAACTGGTTTGACAAAAACGTGCAGTTGGAAGCTCATCATTATCTTAATTCTAGACTGACGTGAACTATATCATGACATGCATGTTTACCCTGAAGTTCAGGAATGTTTCGAGGAGCTAAATAAATATGGAACTCTCCTAAGCAAGAATTATGATGAGCTCATTTCATCGGTCCTCACTACAGGAACTGGACCTGTAGGACTGCAGGAAATGCAAGCACTACCCAAAATATCAAGTGACTCCAACATCACAGTGTGATTTTAATGCACTAATATAATGCACAGATTCATCATATACATAATACAGCAATCAGTTAACGCTTAATCCATAAACACGGCAAGTACGAGGGTTCTGTGAACCTTGCATTTGACCAATCAGCAGTGTTTCAGCAAACTTCCTAGTACCCTACTCTTCAGCAGAAACTATAATGGTTACTCGAACTAGGAAGTAAAATTTAACTTTAAAAACAGTTCCTATGGAGGAAATGCGGTCATTATAATAATGCCCCTTATATAGAAACCTGTGTCTAGACTGTCAACATGATCATTATTGAGCTGTCAGTTGGGCTTTTCATGTTATCATGTGATAATTAGTTCTGCTATACTACTCAGAATACAACAGAGTACAGCAAATATGATGTATTTATAAAGCGCTGCCTGTTCTGACAAGCCCTGAACTAGAAGGATGAAGCTTACACTGCAGGCGGTGGTTGAGTCTATCAAGTGATTGCAGGAGTTTCTGTTCCTCCAGGGAGAGAGCACTGAGGCCTCGCTGTGACTGCAGGAACTCAGCAGCTCTTTGGAACTGAGCCAAGTCTACAGCAACCTGCTCATCACCACCCATCACCTTAGAACCTAACAGACAAGACAGTGAGAAAGCTGAAGCTCTAATATTCACAGTTTACAGTATTGTTGATTATCTGGATTGTACTTATTATTTAGATAACAGTAACAGAATTGTGTACAGTACCTTGATCAGGCACCATCTGGTCAGTTTTACTTGCAGTTATTGGTAATGTACCCTACAACCAAAATATATATGAAAGATTCACAAACAGTGTGACTTGTAGACATAACCACTGCTCTTCAGTTCAGACTAAACACAAATGGTAAAAATCCATTGTGACTTATAATCCAGTTCAGCAGAGGTTCCTTGTCCTCAAGGAACCCTGAACCAAACCCTATTTTAGGTCTATCCTAGTATAAGAATTCTATTATCATTGTTAAACAAGGTTCTCCAATTTTAGAATTACACATGGTAGAACACACTTGATATGTAACAAAAAAAGCACAATTCTGGCCAGTGACATGAAGGAGGAGGTGTGTGTGTTTATATATGTAAGCATACTGATGTACCTGATGAAGAACAGGGGGTTTCTTGTAACCTAATGCTGCAGTTCTGTTTTTCACCATATTATTCTCCATAGTAGGTCTTCTTGCTGGACTCCTCACTGATTTCCACAACACAAACATGGATACGTAAAGTAAAATGGTCTCTTTTCATCACATATTCAAGCAGAGACAATGTCATGAACAGATTCTTTCGTACGGAAAAGCTCAAGGTCAGCAAATTAAATTCAGAGGTCCCAAAAATAGATTCCAACATTCCAGGACTAATATCACAAATGAGCAACTTATGATGCATTTCAGCTGGGGAATATAAAGCATGTCACTGAGATTCTAAATGCTAGTCTTTGCACGATAAATGACCACAGACAGATTCTTTAGCATTGCAAATCATAACAGCCTTACTAAATGACAGCGTTGGCAAAATTAACAACATCTCACATTTGTGCGTTTAGCTGCTTACCATTGGAAGATGACAGGAAAAAGCCGCCCATTCTTGCAACTGCTTCGACACCACTGAACAAGCTATCACCATTGATGGCAACATGGGACAAATTGGCATGAGTTTGAGGCAAAGCAGACAACGGTCCATTGTGAGTCTGCAAGTTTCTAGAGTCACCTAATTGGATTTTTAAGAAAGACAGTGATAAAGGGGAGCGAGAAGAGATTGGAAATAGCTCAAGGGAAAAGACATAAAAAAAAACCCTAGTCTCACTATAAGTTTTCATGCATAACTTATTATATTATTATACAACAAAATAAAAGACCCAAAAGAAATAACAGTTCCATCATCATGTGGATTCATTTCAGTGGAGAAGTAATCCCATAAGTGGTGCAGTGTTTTACAAAGAGCCAAAGCAAACAGACACTACTGATACAACTCTACAAAAAAGAGCCCTTTGCAAAAACTCTAGAAAAATACCCCTAAAGAATCTCGAGCAAAGCTGCTGAACTTGCCAACACACAAAGAGAGCTCAGTTCTTTCAACAGACTCCTGTCTGACTATATGACAAGGTGCAATGAAAACTCATGGACATCCAGCAGTCTGGTAGCCTGTGAGTATTGTATTATATTGCTGGAATGTGGTAAATCTATAAAAAGGATAAAATGCCCATTTTTTAATATTAGCAAGTTAACATGTGCAAAACTACTGTTTGATTCCTGATTCAGTGCTCCCACAATTCAGCTATACAGTTTTAGATTTACTAAATATTTAGGAATTAAACACAATTTTGTTGCATGTGCAATGATAGTAAAGAATCTTGTCTTATTATAAAATGGATCATGAAATGAGTTGTTAACATGATGCAGGTATTACCATCTTTGCTGGCTAAGGCACTACGCACTCCATGCCACAGCAGTGAGATCTCTTCATCGGTTGGTGTACGATCCAAGATACCCTTCTGAAAGCCGTTACTGCCCCTGCCAATCTGGCTGTCTGATTGGCAGCGGGTGTAGATGCCTTTAGACACAGTCTCGTACTTGCAGGCATAGGAGGGTGGAACTGGGGCCAATATAGTGCCTTCATCTGTTTTGAGAATGTGGCGCTGAGGAACAGGCTGACCTTCTGGATAGTCTTTATAAAGAACCTGCTCCACTGCCAGACGTGCTTTATCTTGGGAACACTCATCGTTGTTGCCTGTTTTGGTGATGTACATCATGGCCTGACCTGAGTTCCCCCCAGTTACCTCAGATCGTGGAGGAGGCCGAGGCACCAGGACCTTCCCTTGGGTTCTGACTATATGTTGCACCTGACTGGAACATTGTGGCCTAATCATGGTACCCCGCCTGGCCTGGAATGAAGTGGTGCCTGAGCCAATTCTGCCAGAGTGTGCCTGTCCGGTAGTGCAGGAAGCTGCTTTTTTCATTCTGGATTCCCCTGTGGGTTCCTGCTGCTTTCCTTTCTGGGGGCCAACATCTGACCAGGCTTGTCTGGTTGAGTTGGGGTCAGCTGGGCCAGAGGAGGTCTTGTTGTTTTTTAGTATGCCTGAGGGTATATTCATACACCATGGTCCATGCTGCTGGTCCAGTAAAGGCTGTTGAGGTGGTTGAGTTAGTCTGCTTTCACCTTCTGCCTGCTTGCTTAGTTCTTTTGTCACTATTTTCTTATTTTCTCCTCCATTGCCATTCACCTCATCAAACCAGCGAAGTTTCTTCTGAATGCACTTGTTGCTCTCTTGGTCCCTGCGTTTAGACCGAATGAGCTCCAAACTGTCCCTAATAGCTATGGCTACTTGTTTGCTGAATGAAAAATTGCCTGGGGTGTACCTGAATTTGGCATCTCCATCCCCTATACACCTGAACTTTTTCTTAAGGATTCCTTTCAGAAATCGGACATTGTTGCTATTGAGGTCAGTATGGTTGGCCAAAGTGTCCACTGATGTTTTGTCTGGTTCCTCTGTCATTTTGGAAGACTTGGGCAAAATGGCCTCTGCCAGTCTGCTATCACTGTATTCATCAGCTAAATTTGGACGTTCTGCTCTCTTATATTTGTCAAAGCTCCCAAGTTGGGTTCTCCTCTCAAGAACTAGAACAGCATCTTCATCTGGTTTCCGCTTAGTCGACAGGAAAGATTTCTCTGCTTCTACTATCTGTAAGGCTGAGTTCTCCAAGCTGGGAGAGACTTGGTTCAGATCAGAAGCACTGCCATATACATTTCTGCTTGCTTTCTGGGCAGCGTGCATCTCTGACGGATGTTTAGCGAATTTTGAGAGCTCACCAGAGTTGGACTGTTGAGCCATGCTTGAGTACTCCAGAGGTAAGGTACCTGGGGCTGTCTGCATTTTGCAGTGGACTGATATTGTGCTTTTGTCCCTTGATATGTTCTCCTGAAAGGTTGTGCCATACTGGTACTCTGTATGTACTGAATTTATTGCAAGCACCTGCTTTTGGCAGGAGAAAGTAGCTTGGATGTTGGAAGTGTGGTACTGGCCTGTTATATCGAACTGTTCTGCTGTTTTTAATAAATTATGTGCACTCGGCGCCTCATTCCCTGACTCATCTTCCACAGGTGAAGGTGATGAAGACCTGGAAGAACTAGGCAGACCCTGCTGACTTATTACCTTCTCCAGGAATCTTTTTGGTGGACAGTGGTTAGATGATGGACTTGGGCAGTTTAGCTGCCTCTGCAGTGATGCTGGCCTTCTAGTATTGTGGACTTCTGGGGGATCCAGACTGTCAGGTTTATTGCCATGACCATGCTGAGGCACCTCATTCTCTAGGCTGTCCAGGCTAGACAGGCTTTCTGCATGGCTTATTTGAGTGTCACTGTGCTCCTAAAATCAATATAGCAGGATATTAGTATGCTGAGTCTCATGGACGACCCTCTCAGTCTCCAGACCTTCTACGAATAAGGCAGTGAAAATGTAACACACACTTTGAAATGCAACACACAAAATGCCTTGGTACAAGTCAAATATCTTAAATAACTTTGTCTTTTTAACCCTAAAGGTATGTAAACATTTGTGCTTAACTGTATTTTTGAACATTCACTACTGCTGAATGGCAAAATATAATATAATAAATCATATTGTGGTAAAACAATTCTACCACAACACATTAGGAGCACTAATAATACATCTACTATAATTTCAGAAGGCAGAAAGGAAAACACATGTATGTTTTCTGTATGTGAGATTATAAATTAAAATGTAACACTGGAACCAGGACTGGAAGTTGATTATTTTTACATTCAATAACACTGTGCCTAATATTATGAAATCCACAAATGTGCTTAAGAGAGATAAAGATAAAGAGCTTTTGGCATAAGTAGTAATTATATACAAAATGATAAAATAACAGGTAATACAGAGTTCATGAAACTTTCTGGGAATCCCAGGAGTTGATTTTCAAAGGAATAATGTTTACAGATAGCTGATAATAAATGCCAGATTTGGGGTTAGGTCGGACCATACAGCACCGATTTCTCAAAATGTCTTCCTTTAAGGAAAACAAAAACCCTCCTTACACCAAAACATGATTACTGCTGTTTGGTCCTGGTTTGAATTATAGGATTATGTGCTGGCTCCTACCCAACACAGGTAACATTCCACTGTGTGTGTGTGTGTGTGTGTGTTTTGGAAGGTTGTTTATGGGGCCTTTGTGCTTGTTCAGACGATGTTCCAGCGCGCTGTTGCAGGTGGAGCTCAAGGCTAGAATGGAAGTGTCATTTCTTTTTACCCAGTTCTTCAAACAAATCCACACACCTTACCGCACACCCACGGGTTTTTCTCTTCAGACACCCACACACTCTCCTCAACACACACCCACATCAGTATTACATATAACTGAAATTTTTCTGCTGTATTTGTTCAGGCTTTACTGTGACAGATTATTAACACTTGATGTCAAAACATAATGCTATAATACAGCCCCCTCCAAAAGTATTGGAACGACAAAGCTGATTCATTTGTTTTTGCTATACACTGAAGACATTCGGGTTTGAAGACAAAAGATGAATATAAGATGATAGAACAGAATTTGAGCTTTCATTTACATATAGATGATATTTACATCTAGATGTGTTAAACAACTTCGAACATGGCACCTTTTGTTTGAACCCACCCATTTTTCAAGTGATAAAAAATATTGGATCATGTAACTGACAGGTGTTTCTTGTTGACCAGGTCTGCCCTGTTAGATTCATTATTTAAATCTCTGAATGTCTACTGTTGGTGTGATCTTTGCATTTTACCTGTGAAGACTGCATTTGTTATTAAAAAGGATAAACCAACATGAAGACCAGAAAGCTGTCTATGTCAGAAAATAACAGAAGTTGGTGACACTGTGAGAGTTGTGAAAAAAAACAAAAACAGTCAGTGACATCATCAGCAACCTCCATAGGGCAGGGGTGAAGGTATCACAATCCACTGTTCAAAGAAGACTTCCAGAGTAGTAAGATACAGCAGGCGAGATTATAATTCACAATGAAATACAGGGATGAGTCACATATGTTCTGGAACCAAGATTAACCTCTACCAAAGTGATGGAAAGGCCAAATTGTGGAAAAAGAAAGGATCATGATTGACATCATGGAGGAAATGTCATGGCTTGGGCTTGCATGGCTGATTCTGAAACAGGATCACTAATCTTTATTGATGATGTAACTCATGATGGTAGCACCAGAATGAATTCAGAAGTCTACAGAAACAATCTGTCTTCCAATTTACAGAGAAATGCATCCAGTCTAATTGGGAGGAACTACATCATGCAGCAAGACAATTACCAAAAACACACTGCCAACACCACAAAGGATTCTGGGGGAAAAAAAGTGGAAGGTTTTTGACTGGCCAATCACCAGACCTTAGTCAGTCACCAGACCTTAACCAAACCAAACAACAACTGAAAGAAGTTGTGACACAAGCCTGGAAAAGCATCACAAAAGAAGAGTACATCAGTTTGGTGCAAGGAAAGGACATGCAACCAAATATTAAGTGTTATTTACGTTATCTTAATTTAAGACTGTGTTCCTTTACTTTTGCTCACCTAAAAATTGGGTGGTCTGATCTGCCACCAAAGGTGCCAAGTTGTTTAACTACATGTAAATATCAGGAAACATCGCTTGACCTCAAACCCAAATGTCTTCACTGTATACCAAGAACATTGGCCAAGCAGTTCCAATATTGCCATATGGGATTGTATATTTGAAACCCCCCCCCGTTACAAACATACCTGTGTTCGAGGTTGTTCTTGATCCTTTGGTAGATTCTCCTGCAGCTGGTTGCTGAAGAGGAGCTGGCTGGTTTTAAAGTCACCCAGGCTTCTTTCCTGCGTGAGCTTCTCGTAGGCCTGAGTTGCCGAAACTGCACGCAAGTTGCGAGGACCGCTGGAGCCCCCTGGCGGTTTAGAGGAGACAGTGCTCCTACACAAAAATAGCAGCAATCGATGAACCAGTGCTGAATACCTGGTTCTGTTGTACCAATGGTATTACAGAGCTCCAAAAACTTAATTAAGTATTTGAATGTGAAACAGAAGAAATATGAACAAGACAACAGTGGACTAACTAAAAATTTGACAAGGCATGCTTTAAAGAAGATGTGCAAGTTTTAATATGTAGGTAGCTATTCTTACAGTAATAATTTTCCCCAGGGAACAACAAGGTATAAAAGACATACTCTTGAAGGGACCATCCAAAGGACAAGCATTTGTACTCCGCTACCTACCTGCTGATTGTGGGGGTGACAGGTAAGAATGAAGTGTGATGAGTGTAGCACGTTTGGTCTCCTTGAATATGTCTGAGTGCTTCATCCAAGTTAGGTACTCTTGTACAAAAGGCTGGAGGACAATAATAATAATAATAATAATAATAATAATAATTATAATAATAATAACAATAATAATAATAATAATAATAATAATAATAATAATTTTAAAAATGAGAAACATCACAATCATGTCATTATTAGAGAAACACACTTATAACTTTCAAAAATAATTGTCCATTTGTGATTAGGGATAGAATATGTACTGAGAAAATATACTTAAGACTTAAGTCTTAAGTGAAAGTATAGACAATGTGTCAAAATCCCACTCAAAACAATTTGGAAGTATCCAGCCAAAACTGTACTCAAGTGAAAGTCAGCTTATTGAATTATTAAAATGTAAAATGTAAATGTTTTTGCCTGAAAACATCATTCATTCTCTGCAGATTTGGTGGTCATACGCATGACTAATGCTGTGTAGTTTGCTTATGAATGAACTAAACAAAACACAACAGTTAGGATTTGACTTGCTGCCAAGCCAATATATGGTTGCTACTGGAATCGATGCTAGTTAAACCTGGCATTAGCAAAGAAAACAGGCTAGTTGAATATACCCAGTTAAAGACAGCAAATTAGCAAAACTTTCCTCAACGTGCTTTTTCAAATTAGGAGAACTTCATGACTTCTAGGGAGGCAGTGGTGTGTATTGAAACTTTTTACTGCGTTAAGTACATTGTGTTGCATAAGTAGATCACCACATATGACGGATTCTTTTTCCTACATTCATGAACTCAATTGGAAGCTAAACTGAAATTATTGGATGCTAAATTGAGCCCATTTCATTGATATATAACTTACAGTCATCGGCTGGATGAGAGAAGAAGAGGCCTTCGAGATTTGTAATGAGTAATATGAAATTCTAAATAAAAATGTAAGGAGTAAAAAAAATGTAAGGCAGGGTACACCCTGGACAGGGGTGCCAACCCATCGCAGGGCACAATCACGTACACATTCACCCATGCATTCACACACTACAGAAAATTTGGAAATGCTAATCAGCCTACAGTACATGTCTTTGAACTCGGGGAGGACAGTGGAGTACCTGGAGGAAACCCCCGAAACACTGGGAGAACATGCAAACTCCACGCACACAGGGCAGAGGTGGGATTTGAACCCCCAAACCCAGAGGTGCAAGGTACCAGGGGGCTAACCACTAAGCCACCATGCCCTCCATAATATCCATCCATCCATCCATCCATCTTCTATACCGCTTACTCCTTTCAGGGTCACGGGGAACCTGGAGCCTATCCCAGGGAGCATCAGGCACAAGGCGGGGTACACCCTAGACTGGGTGCCAATCCATCTCAGGGCACAATCACATAAACATTCACACACACATTCATACACTACGGACACTTTGGACAAGCCAATCAGCCTACCATGCATGTCTTTGGACTGGGGGAGGAAACTGGAGTACCCGGAGGAAACCCCCGCAGCACGGGGAGAACATGCAAACTCTGCACACACAGGGCCACGGTGGGAATCGAACCCCCGACCCTGGAGGTGTGAGGCGAAATCTAAACATGTATACAGTATACTCTGATGTCTTGAATCAGACAAAGACTGTTATTGGATTTATTTTCATCCAACTCCTCTCTGAGAACCCAGATGGACCAGTGGGTCTTAGGAACGGGTAACAGATCAGACACAGATTTGATTGTGTGTGGACAGAGGGGACAGTGAAGGTTACAGAAGGCTGACCTGGTCTTCTCCTCTGAGACGGAGGGAGGTGAGCTCTCTGAAAACGCTCTGTATCTTCCTGCAGTCTCTGCTTACGCTGCTGAAGAATGTTCTCCATCTGCCTCTTCTCCTGAATGTCCTGCTGCCTCTTCCTGTCCTCCAGCATCCTGAGAGGTGTGAGTGTTTAAGAGAAAGACATTTAATTATCTAATAAAAGTGCATACAAATTTCTTTGCACTGACAGCAATATCATCTGGCTACTCAAGCTGTCTCAATGTAGCCAAGAGGAACAAGAAACCTTGCTCTAATTTTTTCCATGGAGTGTTATACCACATTTAAATTCTCAAATCTGATTGGTCAGAAGGTGTGCATTATTTTCATGTAACAGCACAGCATTTCTGGCTGTAACGATAGATTTATATTAATGCACTTGTTCTAATATGTGATTGTTTCTATTATAACAACTCATACACAGAGACTTGATAACAGGAACTAACTTGTCTCTTGGATGTTCCAGAACATTAAATTGAACAATAAGCTGTTAAAATGCATTCATTAATAAATTAAACATTGTAATCTTTGGTAAATTGCTGTGATATAAGCGTTATAACACACACTAGACCACGGAGTTATACAAAAATAATGCACTTCATGCCGTGCCGCATCCCCCACGCCCCCACCCTGGCAATGCAATATTTTCCTATAACTGCACGGTCTGTCGTTTGCTATTACTTATATATATATATATATATATATATATATATATATATATATATATATATATATATATATATATATAAAACAGCTTTCCCAATAGTGGCCTCTACAAGGCAAATCACAGGCTTATATTAATGTGTTCTTTCTACAACCCCAATTCCGAAAAAGTTGGGACAGTGTAGAAAATGCTAATAAAAACAAAGAGGAGTGATTTGTAAATGTACTTTGACTTGTATCTGTTTTGCTCAAAGTTTCTTTATTAGCATTTTTCAAATTAAACATACAACACCAACCAAACAAATAGAACAAACCCCCAACCCCCCCCCCCCACCCCACCCCCAGTGCCAGACATAGAACATACATATTACATATGATAAAGCCAGACCACCATAGAATAGAAGAGAGCAAAAGAAATAAAATTATACATAATGATCACATAATACTGTTAGCATCCATGTCACTGATAAAAAACAGAAAAGGTTGCCAGATCCTGTAAAATTTCCCAGTAGCTCCTTTGACAGTGTATCTAATCTTTTCCAACTTAAGATGACACATGACTTCCCTGACCCAATTACTATACACTGGTAGAGCAGTATCCTTCCATCTAAACAATATTAATCTCCTGGCCAGGAGAGTGCCGAAGGACATCATGCTGATCTCACACCATCTAAAAGGAGTATTCTCCGGGGTCACCCCAAATAATTGCAATAAGAGGGGACGGCTGTACTACTCTTCCCAATATCTTAGTGAAAGTCTCAAATACAGATTGCCAGAATGTGTACAGCTTTGGACATGTCCAGAACATATGCAACAGAGTGACTGGAGCCTGTCTGCATCGATCACATGTGGGATCTATGTCGGAATTAATCTTCGAGAGTCTAGATTTTGACTTGTATTTAAAAAAACAAACAAACCATATAAAGACAAAGTATTTGATGTTTTAGCTAATCAACTGCATAGTTTTTTGAAGATAAATGTTTATTTTGAACAAAATTGATGCACGCAACATGTTCCAAAAAAGTTGGGACGGAGCAATTTAGGATTAATAGCGATGTGACAAGTTGAAATAAGAAGGTGATTTGAAACAGGTGAGGCAACTGTCTAATCATAGTATATATAACGAGCCTCCAAAATAGGCCTAGTCCTTCAAGAGCAAGGATGGGTCGAGGCTCATCAATCTGCCAACAGACGTGTCAGCGAATAATCCATCACTTTAAGAACAATATTCCCCAAAGACAAAAATCGGTAGGATTTTGGGCATTTCACCTTCTATAGCGTGTAAAGGGCAAGGTCAAAAACCACTTCTGAACGCAGTGATCTCCGATCCCTTAGATGTCACTGTCTTAAAAACCATCAGGAGCCTGTAATGGATATCCTGTTATGGGCTCGGGAATACTTTGGTAAAACTTTGTCAGTCAACTTCATTTACCGCTGCATCCACAGATGCAAGTTAAGGCTTAACTATGCAAAGCAGAAGCCATACATCAACATTGAGAATGTGTGGTGCATTATGAAGCGTAAAATAAGGCAATGAAGGACCCGTACAGTTGCAATTTGAAGAAATGCATAATGGATGAATGGGGGAAAATCCCACTTGCTCAACTTAACTCTGTCTTCACTCAGCGCCCAAACACTTAATAAGTGTTATTAAAAGAAAAGGTGATGTTACACAGTGGTAAACAGTCGACTGTCCCAACTTCTTTGGAGAGTGTTGCAGTCCTCAGATTTGAAATGAGTGTATATTTTCAAAAATAAAAGAAAAAAAAAGTAAAACATCAGATAATATGTTAATAATGTGTTTATATAATAGTGTTTATAGTAACAGTTTATTGACAGAGATTTATATGGCAGATGCTCCACAATGTAAACCAAATAACAATGGAATAAAATATTGTTGTTTAACTGTTGTTTAACAAAGATGAACATATCATTGTTGATACGGTGAGGTTTTCTGTAAGAAGCTATTTAACATCATTATGAAAGGAGACTCGGGTGTCAGTGCTTTGTTAGTTAGAGTCTTCAAGATAGAGGAATTAGCACTTTCCGGATTCTCTGTTACATCCCAAACTGTTTTTCCCCTTATTGTAAAGAGAATGAAAAAATAGAAGCTGGTAAAGAGATGATTGTTTATAGCTGCCATAATGCATGCGATAACAGGACCTAACTAACTGGTAACTGTAACTCCATCTCACATTGCACCACATCACACCACCCTGTCATTGATTATTTCCACACAACACACACACACACACACACACACACACACACACACACACACACACACACACACACACACACACACACACACACTGTCTCGTCCTTAAGTAATTGTTGTCTCAGACCTGACGTAGTGAGAAATCCAATTACTGATGTCTAATCTAAGTGCCTTTACTGTTGCTGATTACAGGATATATTTCACTAGAGTAAATCCTAGTCGAAAAGTAAAGTGTTGAATAAGGGTATCTGTGACAAAGTGTACCAGAGATGACTGATGCATTTTTAAACAGCAAAGGGTTGTTACACTTAACATTGACTTGTTTATTTTATGACCCTTTACTGCTTTTAAATTGATTATTTTTTGCATTTGCCTAAGACTTTTGCACAGTACTGTACAAGTATGGGAATTTCTTATAACAGTCGGGTATTTCTAATAATAACATAGTTGGTTGTTTTGAACATAGTTTGATTTTACCCATTGTTATGAATGACTAAGGGAATTTGGCCTATATGTTACCTCATATTTGTACCCCTGTGAAACAGGAAGTCATGGTTGAACAATTTCCTGTTCTTAGTCACCCAGGTGTACTCAAGAAAATGTCACATATCACTGGGAATATACTTCAAATATCTTTCTCATATGAATTCATAGCGGTGCCAATAATTGCTGCACACCTATATTTAACAAAGATTGTTCTTTTGATAAACCTGTGCTGTGTTTGCAATTGTTTGAGATGCATGAGAGCAGAGTATTTTTGTGAATTTTTTTGAACAAAAGATCAAAAGTTTAAACAATAAATTCAAATTTTCACAGCCTTCTTTGCTCATATTTACCAAGGGTGCCAATATTAGTGCAGGGTACTGTACATACGGTATAGTGCTTTTCCAAAACCCAACAATGCTTTATGAAGATTATTAGAAACACAGGCAGCTCCAAAAAATGAATTAAGGGACAGATATTCACAAAACAAGATGAGGAGAGTGTTTGTGCCAGATAGGTGAGCAGAAGATGTGTTTTGACAGCAAGGGATTAAAAAAAATAAATCTGCCTATAAAGAAACATTACTTTTGCTTAAATAAGAGATAATACTGTTTCTAATAATGTTTATGTTACATTGTTGCTCTTTTGCTACAAGTCGGGCTTTAACTGAAAACATGAGCTGTAACATGGACTGTAAAGCAGATGATTATGAAAAATGAAGAAAAAAAAAAAGATTATGAGCTGCATTAAACCACTTGAGTGATAGGAACTCTCACTTTCTACGCCGGTTTGTTTCCCTGGAGTACTGACGGGCTCGAACTCGACAAGCCTTTTGTTCCTGGACCAGAAGCTTCCTGTCATCATCAGCCTCTACATCCAAACCTGCTATGTTTCTGATGGAGTGGTGAGTTAAAGGAGCATACAGTCAGTTGTTTTAAATATTCACACATATTCCTCAGTTAAACATACACCCATAAACCCTTTTGAACCCTGCATTAAAATAATTAGCAGCAGGAAAATCGATTGAGAGAAATGATTGAAGTATACAACAATGAGCAAGGTAGATTTGCATTGTTTCAGTTTCTTTGATTTGTTTAAAAAAGTCACACAGCACTTTGTTGATTGTGGTTCTGTTGGATTTATGTGGCTTTACATTTCGGATCTAACACGGCCCTGATGCTGTAATACTACGCTGATTTTTGTTCCTAGTCCACCTGTGCATTATTCCAGTCATGTGCTTATTTTTTAAAAGCATCTAATTTCATAGTATTCATTCATACATTTATACAAGTAAGTAGAACCGGTTAGCACGTTTGCCTTGCAGCTCCGGGGCTGGCGGTTTGATTCCTGCCTCCGCCCTGTGTGTACAGAGTTTTCATATTCTCCCCGTGCTCAAGGGTTTCTCTGGGTACTCCGCTAGTCCAAAGACATGGGTTGTAGGCTGACTGGCGTTCCCAAATTGTCCGTAGTGTGTGTGATTGTGTTCTGTGATGGGTTGGTACCCTGTCCATTGTCCTTGTGCCCCAAATTCCCAGGGATAGGCCCCAGGCCTCTCCGCGACCCTGCGTAGGATAAGCGGTATGAAAAGTGGATGGAAGTTTTTAAACTGGAGCCTATCCTGGGAACACTGGGAGCAAGCCAGTTCATCGCAGGGCACATTCACAACTAGGAGCAATTTTAATGTAACCAGTCCACTTACTGGAATGTTTTTGGGAGGTAGGATGAAACCGGAAAATACAGAGGAAACCCACATGGACATGGGGAGCAGATGTGAAAGTAACCCGAGCTCAGGATCGAACCTTGAGCTCTACCACTATGCGTCCTAATTTCTCCGTAATCACCAGAAAATGAATTCACCAAGATTACAAAAGAGCCTGGGCTCTTAGGTTCCTCCATATCTCTACTATTACGTCTATTAGAAGCTGTAATGAAATGCTACAATACATTTGATCATATCAGAGCACAAAAGGGTAAAAGGATACGAATAAAACATATTGTCCTTCTGCATTTGTATCTTGAAGAAAAGCTTTTTCAGAGCTGCCTCAGATTTCTGACTTCAGCATGCCAGGAAAAGCAGCATGATGATGATGATGATGATGATGACGATGATGATGATGAAGAAGGATCATTCTGTTAAACTCCTTCTAAAGTGCCACTGTTTTAAAGCATCAGGCTTCAGGTGCTAATGTTACCTAGCTGGCAAGACCGGGTTATGTCACCGCTACTGACTATCTAAATACCTCAGTTTCTTTTCTAAAGCACAACTCAAGCACTTATGTCGCAGGAATAAGAGTTTCTCTCAATTCATATATATTAAATGCGCTTTATTATTTAGCTAAACGCTTTAAATTATCGCTTTAAATACTTAAAACGCGCACAACTACTAGTTTCTGCGTGGTTGACGACCACAGACGCGTTTCCTTGACAACGAAAATCGGTTCCAATTGTAAACGTTCTCAATTCGACTATTTAGTCCACTAGGTAGGGTGCAGATCGGGTATCATGCCATACGTTATGGAGTGCGGCTTTAAAGGGATTGGAGAGTCATTTGGATTTCAAAAGGCTAGACTTCGCCTTAGCGAGAGATTATGCTGCCATTAATAATGGTAAAATATATAATAAGTCAAATAAGTAAAAAAAAGAAAAAAAAAAAAAAAAGAAAAAGTAAATGATAGTCTTCAGCCTTTCATTAAATTATGACCAAATGCATTACTATGTATAAATTCAGAATTACATTTTTAAAAAGGACTGGACTTTTAATTTTACAAATGAAAAAGGCTACCGTTTGTTTGCTAAATGAAACATTATAATATAACAAAGGATGTTTTGTAAAAACGAATGATGATGATGATGATGATGATGAGGATGATTATTATATTAATAATATTAACAAAATGGTAGGTTAATAAAGGTAAAACTAGTAGGTATAAAATAGTAAAAAAAAAAAAGAGGACAGAATAAAACAATAAGCAATTAAATAATAATTAAAGAAGATAAGTTAATATTAATAATATTAACAAAATGGTAAGTAAATAAAAGTAAAAATAATAGGCATAAAGTAGTACAAATAGTAAATAATAAAACAATGAGCAACGGAATAATAATAAAAGTAGGTAAGTTATAATAATAATAATAATAATAATAATAATAATAATAATAATAATAATAATAATAAAAATAATAAATGATATTTATATTAATAATTATTATTTTGATGATAATGATGATAGAGAGTCTTTATTGATCACATATACGTTACAGCACAGTGAAATTCTCTTCTTCACATACTCCAGCATGTCAGGAAGTTGGGGTCAGAGCGCAGGGTCAGCCATGATACAGCGCCCCCTGGAGCAGAGAGGGTTAAGGGCCTTGCTCAAGGGCCCAACAGTGGCAGCTTGGCAGTGCTGCGGCTTGAACCCCCGTCCATCCGATCAGTAACCCAGAGCCTTAATAAAATAAAAGCTTAATTTATTATTATTATTATTATTATTATTATTATTATTAGTAGTAGTAGTAGTAGTGGTAGGTAAATAAAAGTAAAAATAGTAGGTAATAAAACTAAGTAATTCAATAATAATAACAAAAGACTAAGTAGCTATTTTTAATAAACAACAACGGTGATAATAATAATAATAATAATAATAATAATAATAATAATAATAATAATAATAATAAATTAAGCTTTTATTTTATTATAATTATTATTTCGGACGAAGGAAACCTTCCGCAAATCATGAGTCGGTGTCTCTCAGTTTCCGGCTTCACACTGCTAAGCTGGCAAGATGGCGTCGGAACCGAACAAGACTGATATCCTTACAGTTTTTAAAAGACTGCGCTCGATTCCCACCAACAAGGTAAGCCCAGACGGACGCGGTGTCGGCGGTGTCAGAGCTCGGTTGTTGCGGTGTTTCTCGGTGTTGTGTGAATGCTGACTTTTTGGAAGCTGTATGATTACGTGTCCGTTAAGCCGGTTTGTGCTTCGGGCCTTTAACTCGGAGACTCGCCGAGTTAGCGGTAACGGCTCTAACCGGCCTGCTTCTCCTTCGGCTTTCGGCAGGAGAGTCAGTATCTCTCTGCGTGTGGATTCACGGATATCGAGTTCAGCTGAGTTTCTGAGTGTGTTGTCTTGTGTTGTGCTGTGATGAGGCTGTTTGTTCAGCTAGTTCTCCGGTTCTCTCTGCTCTCCTGGAGCTCTAGTCAAGTTTTCCATTCGCCACGTCGAGCTGTTCCATCACACAGAGCAAAAACTGCTGAAATAACCGAGCTAGCACAAACAACATGACATAAATATAGCAAAAGAAAGAAAACAAGCTAACAGCTTGGGAATTTTCATCGCTTATTTGCTAACGTTAGCATTTTATATCCAGTGAACCAGCTGTTTATTTTCTCCCATCATCATAATGAGGGACACGTTTGATGTTCATGATTAAATCTGTAACTCTTGATAGATTAGTTTAAGCCTGAATGATTTATAAATAAACTCGTTAGTTGTTAAAGACTCAATAATAACTCCTTACTCACTGTATAAGTATACTAAATCTCCACTGACATAATGCAGCTCTTCTGTATACATGTATAGTTTTAATCATTTTCAAAAACTTGAAAATGATTCAAAACTCAGCATATTAAAATAGGTATATAATGTTGTCTTAAGCCCTATTTGGATGGGATTAGATATTTAGACATTTTTATGGCGTGCACATGTCTGGATATTTTCTATAAAATGACCAGCAGAAATAACCACAGGTAATACACTATCCTGTCTAAACGGACATGTTGGTAAAACTTCCAAACCAGGGCTGAACTGATTTCCTGGTCACGTTACTATGAAACGTTTCACTTCCTTTGCTATTCCTTGGCAGACATTCTCTCTGTGGGCCACAAACCGTAGTGGTGGAGCTTATCATACTGATTGATAAAACACAAGCATTACACATTGGCTGATCTTTATTTAGATGATGAGCGTTGATTAAAGCTGGTTTTAGGCCCGAGCCATGCAGCATGGCATGATTAGCAATGCAGAACCTTTTAATGGTGTGTTATGAATAGGTTACTAGTGGCATACACTCACAGCAATGGCACGAAGTGCATTGTTAAAAAAATGTGCACAGAGCGATTGAAAAAATAAATAAACCAACAACCTGCATTAATGTTAACATCAGCAACACAGTAAGGAACTGCGCCACTTTAATCCTGAGCGCCATCGTGCTTATTGTGTTGCTGTATGTTCTGAATTGATGATGTAAATTGTGTTGTTTTACGTAATGCTGATGTCCAGGGAGTGTGTAGTTCTTAACTCCTGTGCAGTTCAGAGCTGAAAATAATGTTGTTACGTAATATAATTCACTATTTCAATTATTTAGAGATTTACATGTTGCATTGAATGCAAAGTTTGCATACTGTGTGTGTGTGTGTGTGTGTGTGTGTCCTGCTCATCTTTTAAACTCTGACATCCTTTCCCACAGGCCTGCTTTGACTGCGCTGCTAAGAACCCGAGCTGGGCCAGTATTTCTCACGGGGTTTTCCTTTGCATCGACTGCTCAGGGATTCATCGTTCTCTGGGCGTCCACCTGAGCTTCATTAGGTTCGTATCTATCCGTTAGACTGTGTTTAGATGATGTTGTGGACATGGAATCGAGTGTGAATCGCAGAAAATGATGTTTCCTATGTTTGTGTAGTCTGTTCAATTCATCTGAGAAGAATTGGTTTCAGTGTGGCTAGTCTAAAAAAACAAACCAAACATACTCTAGAATGACTTTCTGTAAACAAATACATACCATGTTAAAAATAGAATTGGGTAAGAAGTAAGAAGGAAAAGACTATATGAATGCGGAAGCTCCACAAACTAAAGCAATAGTTGGTGTATGTGGTGTACGTATGATGAATAAAACACTTTGGGATGTGCTGTTACAGGAAACTACTCAACTCTGGCTTACCAGTCATTTCGCTTCATGTCAGGTTGCTTCACACCACACCATCTTTTATCATTTTTCAGATAACAGCATATCCCAAGATGTTGTTTTTTGTTCCACAGAAATTTGTGGATTGTTTTTTTTACTTTTACGTTATTAAAGAATGTCAGATCATCATTTTTCTCCCTTGAGAGTTGCATCATTTTGGAATGATGTTTCTTTTTTCCTCACTGTTGTATAAGACAAAAAAAACCCAACAAAACACCGCAAAAGGAATAACTCTAATGCTAAATGAAAAATGTCGATTCAGCATGTGATTTTAGATGATCTAAAATTTTGATTAAGTCAACACCTTCTGACCAATCAGATTTGAGAATTCAACAGCACTGGAGATGCAAATCAAAATAAAGCGTAGTAGAGTTGACATTTCTTGCATCCGATGTAATTGTGAGCGTTGAGGAGTCTGAGTGGGTGATGGATATGGTTTTATTGCCTTCCTTTGCATTCTGCTGGTTTTCATAGAAACAATAGATCACAGTTGAGTATTTTAGAGCCAACTTTCTCTAACTGCTGTATGTGTGTGTCGCTCTCTCTCTCTCTCCCTCTCTCCCCTGCTGTTGTTATCATTAGGCCTGTTACAATTATTTCATAACTGCTTAATCACATTTATTTGAGCTCATCACGATTATTTCGTTTATTAGAACAACCAAATTGCTGCGTCATCATATTCAAATCATTATTCTAAGATAAAGGCCATGATCTGTGAACGATTTCTACTTGTTTTGTCACGCAGCACAAAAACTATTAGTGGAATTGTAAGTTAGTGACTCTCACTAAGACAAGCTGTATAAACCCAGAATAGTTATTACTGTAATCCATTGTTATTGCCCTGTAATCTGTGTATTTCAGTAATGGGTTCAGGATATTTTGGGTATTATTTGTGCTGCGTTTTACTTTGGAGTCTTTTGCAGTCTAAAAGGCAAAAGGAAATATAATTTCCAAGTGTTTAGCATTGATTAGCAGGTTTGTGTGCGTTATTATGCTGCTGTTATGCTTATATTATTAGTGGCAGTGAGTGTGTGCGAGTTGTGACCGGTACAGTTACTGGACCATTCAGATCTAAAGAAGTTCTGCACACTAAATATATCGATGTGCATATATACATATATGTATATGTGTGTATATGTGTGTGTGTGTATATATATATATATGTATATGTATATGTATGTGTGTGTGTGTGTGTATATATGTATATGTATATGTATATATATATATATATATATATATATATATATATATATATATATATATATATATATATATATATATATATATATATATGCAGTACAGTAAATATATGACTGTATATGGGTTTTAAAAAAATAACCAAACCCGAGATAAATCTTTTCTACAAAGCTGATGGTTTCACAGACCGTTCCGTTCCAGTGTTTCTTCTAGGCCTGTCACGATAATTACTTTATCGATTTACGGATTTATGTTGTGAATACACGCTTTCCGTAACAACGCACTAAAACATGGACAATGAATAACCAAAGCATAAAGAATTCACAACATTGTTAGAATAGTGTACTCATTGTAATGTTATTATTCCAGGAGATCAGGTTTTCACTACATGGACAGTTTTCACATGGCTTTGTTGATGCATGTTGATACATGGTGGTGTTGGTAGTTTTCACATGGTTTTGTTTAGGGATGCACCGAAATGGAAATTCTTGGCCGAAGCCGAATATAATGAAAAACTTGGCCGAAGGCCGAATACGGTTTTCCACATTTTTTTCCATTTGTTTTGCCATTTTTTTCACCATTTCATACATTAAATGGTCAAAATGTGCTTTTTACTATTTTGTCTTGCTTTTCAAAGAACAAAAACAAATATCAAAAACTACAATTTCAAAATATTTATTTAAAACTGAACATTTTTTTTCCCATTCCAGCAGGCATAGGCTACCAACAAGGCACAATATAACTTTAAATGAGTAAAATAAAAATATTTGTATGTGGTCATCTTTGAGCCCCCCCTTGAATAGCCGATGTTAGGCCTATAACTGGCTGCTGAAAGAATGTAACACTCTGTAGCCTACAAAAAAAAAGTTCATTAAAAAGTGCATTGACAAGAGTGCAAAAAATGGTCCGATTTGGTTCTATACGGCTGATTATATTGGGGATGTATACCGCTCGCGTCCCTGTACACCTCGCGGAGTATTATAGTAGATATAGTATAGTTAGAGGCGTTGTTGATGTTATGTTCCTTGATAGATTTAGTTAGTTTAAACTATAGATTAGTTCATTTAGTCCCCGCTGGTTTTTCCGCTCCCAGTCCATAGTACTAGTTCATGTTTCTTGTTTTGTGTTGTGACCCTGTTTTCTGTGACCGCGACTTTGATTCCTGCTTTGCCCTGTTTATGCCTGTTTGCCGATCGCCCGACCCTTTGCCTGTCTTGACTCTGTTTTTTGGATTACGATTTGGATTTGTCTGCCTGCCCTTAAATAAATACGTCTTTACCTGCTTCCGTACTCTAATCCCTTACGTCTCGCGACGTGACAGAATACTCCGGAACAGAAACAAAACAAACGCACGTGTCCATAGTAAACATCCGAAGAGCACGTAGCTTGTGCACGTAGCTCGTGCATGCGCGCGCCCCCTCATCGAGGTCGTGACATTCACGTGTCTCACTCTGGTTGCTAGGCTATTTGGTCACGTCATCAAACACGTCATTGTTCGGTCAAATTTATTCGGCCCCTTCACTTATTCGGCCGAACACCAGAAATGCTTTTTTTTTTTTTTTTTTTTTTTTTTGCGCTATTTTCGGACGAATAATTTCGGTTGCCGAACTTTCGGTGCATCCCTAGTTTTGTTGATGCGTGTTGATACATGGTGGTATTGGTAGTTTTCACATTGTTTTCTTGATAGATTTTGTTAATATATAAAATATATGAATATTTGGTTAATTTTTGCCTTTTCTCATCAATTAAAATCCAGTTGACTAATTAATTATTCACTGCCATTATATTCCAAGTAAATATGACATGATGAAATATTGACAAAATTTAAAGGATATTTTTGTCAGAAGACAAAAAAACCATGCTATTATATTATTGTTATATATGTGGCATAAAATGGTCTTAAAATGACAATATCGTTTATCGCAATTACTTCCGGGGCAATATATCCTCCAATAAAAGTAGTTATTGTAACATGCGTAATTACTTCGAAGATATTTACAAGAAAGCATGCATATTAAGGGAAAAATCAAGTTCTCAAGCACAAAATTAGTTATTCAGGATCGTGATCTGTGTTACAATTCTAACTTAATCACTATTGCATATTTTAGAATATCACTTTTCTCATTTAAAATTGCATTAGGTACGATTTGTAAAAAAAATAAATAGCTGTCTTAAGGTTTAATAGGTAGAGTTTTATAAGATTTGACTTTTTACCATTTTTTAAAATTTATTTTATAAACACTTCTTGAATCCCTGGCCCCCATTTTTACATGCTCACAAACCACCAGCTTTTATTGACTCGTGTGACGTGGTATTATTTCCAGATCTACAGAGTTGGACTCCAACTGGAGCTGGTTTCAGCTGAGATGTATGCAGGTTGGAGGAAATGCGAATGCGGTAAGTTCCCTTATTCATTCTTTACGAATTCTCGCACACCATCATGCAGGAAATGCACGACTGCCATATTAAATGGTGCTCTTTGTTGCTTTTTCCTCACAACACGGTCCGGCTGAAGATGGCGTTTTTCCGTCAGCACGGTTGCACTACCAACGACACCAACGCGAAATACAACAGCCGTGCCGCGCAGATGTACCGGGAGAAGATCAGACAGCTAGCCAATGCAGCGCTCTCCAAATACGGCACTGATGTAAGATATCTGTAGGAAATTTCTGTCTGTTTCAAGCGTGCAGCAGTTTGAAGTACACACACGTGTCTTATTGCACATATTGTAATGATACAGTAATGCTGTAATCATAAAGACTCTCCTGTGCTCATCTTAGGACTCCTTGTTCACTATATGCTCGTAACGAACCTCCTTCCAACACATTTTGTACTGTTTGACTTTACTCTTGTGTTGTCTCAGGGAATTTTCCCTCACCACTGTTGCCTCTGGCTTGCTCGTTAGGGAATTTAATCTACAGCCGTTTTTTTGTAAAGCTGCTTTGTGACAGTGTTTATAGTTAAAAGCACTATACAAATGACATTGAGTTGAGTGAATAGGTCAGACTGAAAAGGTTCGGTAGCTTTCGCCTTATTTATTTTTAACCTTTAAACTTACAACGGGGTATTCATTTTGAAGCATCTTATTCAATATTTTCTTTGAATTATTCTAAACCTGTAATGAAACTAGTAGGAAATACATGTAGTTACAAGAGTGAGAAATTTAACACTGATACAGTTGAACGGATCAAGTAAGATTTTTCTTATCCGTAATGTTGGATAAATAATATACTCATTCTGACATCATGATCTTTAAATTCTTCTGTATTTTCCCCCTGTTTTGTCAACTTTTTCCTAACCAGATTTACTGTGAGAATGTTTTTACAGCACAGGCTATGTCTATAAATAAGCCAGTTCAGTTTACAAAGGTAACGATTGCTAATGATTGCCAGAAATATGATTGCTGCTAATTGCTTCAACGTTAGTGCTAAGGCAACGAGGTAACCTACATTACATTACTGATGTGCAATAAACTTGAGAATCTAGATAACAAAGGACAAATTGATTAAATTACGAATGATTCAACATTTTGTAATCATCTCCCCCACATTCAATGTATTTCCATGGTTTATATCTTAAATCTGTTTCATGTTTCAGTTCCATTATCCCATATACACTACCAGTAAAAGGTTTATACACTCATTCTTTAGAATAATAATTCTACATTTTAGAATAATAGTCATCAAAACTCTGGAATAACACAAATAGAACTATGGGAATTATGTAATTCCAAATAAATCCAAATAATTTAATATTTTAGCATCTTTAAAGTAGATGCCCTTTTTTCCTAGAATTTCCAGAAATATATTCTTGGCATTTTCTCAACCGATTTCTTGAGGAATCTCCCTGAGATGCGTTTTAAACTGTATTAAAGGAGTTCCCACCTACGCTGGACTCTTATTGGCTGCTTTTCGCTCCGTCATCCTTTAAAAAAAAATATTTTTTGTAAATAAAATGTTAGTTTTCTAGTGAAAGAAATGAATATGTTGGCACAATTGTTTTTGTCTACAACACCGTTTTCAAACATTTAATCATACACCTTCAGATCAAAGGGTTTTTCTTTTGGAGTGTGTCTGAACTTTTGACTGGTAGTGTATGTTTACTTATGGGGCTCTAACTCATAGGACCCTAACTGTTACAGATATACCCAACCCTTGGAGTACATATTGTAAACAGTATTGTTGAGCAATCTAATCAGACTCTGAAATGGTTTCCACGTTCACAGCCTCGGTGAAACTTTGACCACGAGGCACAGTGTCCCTGGTTCAAACTCCACCTTACCTCAGTGTTACATAGTCAGGACTGACAGACTCTTATGTTATGATGAGTGTTACTTTATACTCTTTGTTTAGAATACTTTGCTGGAACAGGATGTACAGATGATGTGTGTATTTGCATTGTTGGTAACGGGAGTGTGATTTCTCACTCATCAGCTGTGGCTCGATAATTCAGGAAACACTCTGACCTCAGCGCCAGAGAAGAAAGAGACTGACTTCTTTGATGAGCACACTCAGGTAGGCCGCATGGAGTCATGACTCAAGTGTGGTGTGTTCTTTAGGTCGTAAAGA
Organism: Ictalurus punctatus; assembly: GCF_001660625.3. Lineage (NCBI taxonomy): Eukaryota > Metazoa > Chordata > Actinopteri > Siluriformes > Ictaluridae > Ictalurus > Ictalurus punctatus. Next base: position 6,947,480 of record NC_071284.1, read on the forward strand.
CCATACACTCATGCCTTTGAATGCTTAAAACTAAACCACAGCCTGACTTCTGCATATTTGGCAGGCCGGCAACAGTTGGGACATGGCCTCTCCTTCACTATCGGAGCAGAACGGAACGATCACTGTTACTCCTCAGCTGGAGCAGGACAGCCCCAAAGTGTCAGAATCCGGCCCCACCCGTGAGTGTGCTTCCATACATGTTCTCCAGCTTCAGTGTTGAGGCATGTGCCAATAATCAGTGATGTGATACACAGCTATATTTAACACAGTGTTGTTGTGGGCACTTCAAAATGCTATCACTACTCCTGTGACCGTTAGGGAGGCAGCTATTTATTTATTTATTTATTTATTTTTAGATAATTACTGTCATTTGTCTTCTAAGAGTCTCTCTCTTTTTTTTTAATAAATAAACTTTCTGGCCCTGGTATTTTTTAACAACTGGTATTTTCCCCCCACTGGCTATCGATTCAGTTTTGAGTGCTCCAATCATATGGTTTTTGGTTCCTGGGTAAATTTGGCACAGATAGGATGTAATGGTATCAGCTCCATGCATTGCTGATTGGTTAGGCGTACGACATCACACAACGTGCAACGCCATACATACAGCCAAGCCCCAAATAAATTATTGCCTTTGTTGGTGTTTGTGCTTAAATAGAATTTCTCAAACAATTTACTAGCACAAACATTATTATGCACAAACTGCAGTGAATGAAAAGAAATTTCACTGGCCGATCAAATGGGATACAACTTTGTGATTTTTTTTAAAAATTTTTTATTTAATTTATTTTTTATTACAATTTTTTTTTGTTTAATCAGGCTTTCATCAATAATTGCTTAAATGAAAATAATTTGAGGATTTTTCAGTCTTACAATTTTGCAGCTTGATTGATTCATTGATGACATTTTGAAACCCTTTACTCGGTGACACAGCCAATATAAGCTGGTTAATAGCCGATCAGCTGAACGAACAAAGTTAACCATTTCTTACAAGTTGTGACTAATTTGTAACAAGGATGATCCAACCGCTTTTACTGCCGTCACTGTATCTGTTCCGGTTGTCTTTCTCAAGTAGGTGGAATATGAACATAAACCAATTTTTGTTTTTAATTGCAAGAGAAAAAAAAAGTCTTATTTCAGCCAAAGGTAGGTTTGTAATTCTGTTCACTCGGTGAGCATTACATGAAAGATTGAAAAACGCAGTGTGCCGAGCTTTGCAATAAATGAACTGTCCTGCTATTTGCGTTAATAGTGTTTGTATTTGTGTTAATATCGTTTTCTGTATCTCGCAGAACTGGATGAAGGACCCAGCATCGAGGGACTGAACACGGATGCAAAAGCCACTATAGGTGAGACTTTATCTTTTTAAAGTGTCTGTGCGTATGTACACATTAAACTATGCTTGTGGTCACAGTGGTATGGCATTTGTACACTTTTGGGGGCATGTAGGAATATCCCTGTGTTCACTCCTCTACCTCAGCAAATAAATCCCATATGCAGGTTAAGCCTTTCAACCATGTGAAATTTGCACATGACCCTGTTATCACTCTTGTATACAAACATGCCTACATAAGGACCTGACTACCATCACCAATTTTAACTAATAAAGATAACACTTACTATGTTGCTGCTATGTGTAATCGTATATGAATTATTTAGTTTGTAAACCTGCGCCCACTCCGGCCCTTTCTGGATAACATCGGACACCCCTGGATTAGATGCTTGCATTGGAATTTCACGTTTATAGTTAACATTAATGTTTATCAAAAAGTCTTCGAAGGCACCCGTCTATCCGTAATCAAAAACCAAACTTTAAAGTCCTTGTTAGTGATGTAAGCACTAGGCTTAGCAGAAGAATGCATGAAATCGCAGAAAAGATTACTGCTTAAAAAGATTATTTGCCTACAGCTTTGTTTCCTGGATTTGTGTCACTCAGCTCATTCTGTTCTGGCTAATCTTGCTCAAACAAAAGACAGCTCCACCTCACTTGCATGGGGAAGCCCCTTTAATATACATGGGATGTGCTGCTCAGCCTAAGAAAATGTTGGTTACTTTAGCCTGAAATCTGTCCCTGATTCTGGAAGTGTTCAAGAACGCAAGTGGCCTCTAAAAGTCTGTTTTGAACCAACATTTGACCTGTAACTGGTTAGACAAATGATAGGCAGCTTGAACAGGACCTTGGACTCCAAAAAAACAGGGGAAAAAAGAGAAGGAAAATGTTTCACCTGTTATCCACATCCGAAAAAGCAGCTCATATAAGAGAAAACTGCACTCCCGTGTATGCCATTTTCCAGTGGAACATCAGCAGTGATAATTCCACTACACCAACAAGACCGCAAAAAGGGTTGTCACTACCTCGCACCTGCTTTTATACCATTTTAAACGTCACATCCAGTTACATTTCTTTTTCTCCATATTCATGATGCAGTTCCACACTTTCACCAATCACTTGCATTCAGAATTTTCTTTGGTTTTGCTTCACTCCACAGCCTGTATGTTTGACCTTGATCCGACCCATCTGCCATCATAGCCATGGGTTCTTCTTTACCTGAGGTTGATTTTGTGAACTCAGTTCCTGCTGCTTGTCTGGCACCAATCTGTGCCCTCTATGTGACTCTCCTACAGGACATTTAAGACTTAATCTTCACCTTTCTTAACAAAATTGCACCAAAATAAAATTCATTTACACGTCTCCTTATAACATAACATAACACAGTATGGTTGTGACCATGTAGGAACGTAAAACTCTTTCCAACAATGGGAACAAATTATGGCGGTCTCGTATCATTTGATTCTCTTGAGTAACAGTGATATCTGCTCTGTTAATGTAGACAACTCGATGAGATTGGCGTCTGACGAGCCACAGCCTCTTAAAGGTGATTTGAGTGGTTTGGAATTGGCCTCTTGGCTGGCTGCATACAGCAGCATGTTCCTCTGCATGATTCACGCTTGGGTGGATTGTAACCCACCTGCTTTGATCTCGCCTGTCTTCAAATACTCATCATTACACTTGTAGCCCCCCTCACCTCTTATTACTGTCTGAATTGCGACCTTAACGTCTTTGCCAGTGAAGTTTTAACAAGTTTGCTGCTAATGGCTTTTGTAACCCTGTTGCAAGGTGATGAGCTCTGAAGTGGCTCGCAAAGTCTAACATGCCATTACATTTCAATTTTTACGCAGCTTTCTTTGCTTATAGTCTTGTGTAATTGAATTCAAGTCAAATACTAAAGGAAAAGAGATCCCAAATAAGCCAACTTTTTAACCTTCGGTTATGACTTTAGGTGGACTTTAGAATTGAATCTGAAAGCCTGTCCCATCAGTTGCAGTAGCCAAACTCTAAAGTGCACACATATAGTGCATTAGTCCTAGCAGTGATGTCATCAAAAGTGCTTTAGCAGCGAGGTCAGACCTCTCTGGACTGCGAGCTTGTTATCTTAAAAGTCTTTCTGAATATGGCCGATGCACACGGAGGTCCACTGAGAATTAATGTGCCGGTATAATGAGATTAGGCATGCTTTCTTTCTCGTTCAGTATATGGAGTGCATATTTGCCTGCGTGGTTAATCAGGCCTAACTTCTCCATTTGTTCCGTTTAGTGGGTCTCTGAAGGCTCAGGCTTCATTTATCCCGATTGTGTGAAGTTGGGCATGCCTTGAAATGAGTGTCATTAGTGCCATCAATACTAATATGGTGGTGTATTATATCGAGAACTGCAGCCTAGGTCTGTTATTTCTGCACAGTTGCTTTTTGCTGGCTTGGGTTTTCATAAAGCTCAAACTAATAGTGCTATCCTGTAAGTGATAAACAGGAAGACACATTAACAAAACATGCATTTTTTTTTTTTTTTTTTTTTTTTTTAAATAGATGTGAGACCTTCGATTATTGGAAAGAAGAAGCCAGTTGCTGCAAAGAAAGGGGTAGGTTTTATGATTTTGAGCACCTTTTTATCCATCCAAGTCTCATTTGTTGATGCACCACTCTCGGTTCACCAGCAGGTGTCAGTCTCGTATCAAACCTTGCTGCTCAGACTAAACCTAAGCATGGACAGGAACGCTAATGTTGCTAGGAGCTTAAACAAACTCATTACTAATAGCACATTCACAAGTATGGGCTTCTTAAATAAGTAAAGTTGGAGAAGCTGTAGATCTACATCAGAGTGGTTCTTTATGATCATTAATGCAAATTCATCACCTCTACTTTAGTCTTTGTCCTGATGCATATTTTGCTATGTCCATAGCTTGGGGCTAAGAAGGGTCTCGGGGCCCAGAAAGTGAGCAGCAAGAGCTTCAACGAGGTGGAGAAGCAGGCACAGGTGGCCGAAAAGATGAGAGAGGAGCAGGCTGCCGAGGCTAAGAAACAGGCTGAGGAGTCAATGTGAGTTCACAAAGAACACAGAGAAAACTGAGATATTGTTTCTGTGGAGGTTTTGAGTCATCTAAGTCATTTAAAGTCAAGGCAGCTTGAATGTGGAAAGTTTGGAGTTTATAGAGATGCTTTGAACCGGTACCACTTTAAAGCTGCAGTACTGACCTTTTGCCTCTCTATCGCCATCTCTGTTTGAAACAAATATTGCAAGTTACTTGCCGAGTTGTTATTATTATTATTATTATTATTATTATTATTATTATTATTATTATTTTTAACGTGGGTTGTGCTAAGGCACTGCTCCTCTGCACGGTTGAATCTGATGGTTTGAGGTACGTATAGATTATACGTATATTAGCTCCAATATTTGACAACGGAGGTGGCGGCATATACGGCTTTCTTGGAGTAGAGGTGACTTTTTCTCTCTCTCTCTCTCTCATAGCTAGCAGAAAATAAGTGCAACACTGACCAGAGCAAAACAAACAAACAAACAAACAAACAAAAAAACAACATAGGAAACTTGATACCTAGCTGAATCAAGCGAACAAATGCGCTAATGTTAGCTATCTACTTACTGAGCCACTGAAATGTCTTACCTGTTCAGCAGAAAAAAGCCATCTCTGTGTCAGTCTTCAGTCCCTTCAGATTTCCGAGTAGTGGCCACCTCTCAAAAGTCATGCCGTTATTTATTCTCGTTTTAGCACGGGCTCGGTCGCTTTCCCTTTTTGACTGCAGGCTCTTCATAGTTCGAGACTTCTTGGTTTTGACAACAGCTGATTAAGCCAGATGTCAATGATGATGGCATTTTTAGAACTATCCAGATTAAAGCAGCCATCTAGATGAAGAGTTTAAATTCTAACTGCTGTGAAAGCAAGCTACAAACACTCCACCATCCCCAGCCATTCATTCTGTTTACGTACGTGACGTAACCACGCAAAGATGAATTTCCCCCAAAATCTGACCCGACAGCTCAAAGTATAGATCATTATTATTAAAAGCTTACCGTTGCAAATCGGTGTAAGGTGACTGTTTTGAACACTGTTTGTTTATGCACTTGACATTGACATTTATGGCATCTGGACGACACCTTATCCAAAGTGACTTACATTTATCTCATTTGTACAACCGAGCAGTCGAGGATTAAGGGCCTTGCTCAAGCAAGCAGTGGCAGCTTGGCGGTGCAGGGGTTTGAACTCGCAACCTTCCGAGCAGAAGTCCAGCATCTTAACCACTGAGCTACCACTGCCCATACTTGCTCAGTAATTGATTTTTTTTTTTTTTCATTTTTAATCAGAAAAGTTTGGTACAGCATCTTGAGATTAATTGAAACCAAATAGTTATCCAAATAGATAATCTGAGGTGCTTAATCATTTAAAAATGTCAAGATGTCCAATTTTATATGCTGAGACACTGAAGTGCTCCTTGTGGATGGTTGAACATATCCTTTACTAATGAATGCAAGCGTGCTCTTACCGACTGGAAGTATTTGGCATGAGCAAGATAGAGGTCAGATGGAGTCAGTATGTGCAAGGATGTGAGCGAGATTCTCAGATAGCAGAAAAAGTGTCCCAGTTTTAAATATTGCTTTCTTAAATAATATATACAGTACCCTCCTAATATTGGCACCCTTGGTAAATATGAGCAAAGGAAGCAGTGAAAAATTGTCTTTATTGTTTTAAGCTTTGATCTTTTGTTCCCAAAATCCTCTTATGGATATATGGATTATGAATGACTAAGGGAATTTGGCCTATGTGTTACCTCATATTTATACCTCTGTGAAACAGGAAGTCATGTTTGAACAAGTTCCTGTTCCTACTCACCCAGGTGTGCTCAAGAAAATGTCAAATATCACTGGGAATATACTTCAAATATATTCCTCTTATGAATTCATAGGGGTGCCAATAATTGTTGCACACCTATATTTAACACAGATTTTTTGATAAACCTGTGTTTTGTTTGCAGATGTTTCACTGATATTCATGAGAGCAATAGGCAATTTTTCACAGTCTACTCTGCCCATATTTACCAAGGGTGCCAATATTAGTGGAGGGCACTGTATCAGCCCAAAAAATGTAATATAAATGTATGTTACAATGGTGTGGAATTCATACTTATGGAACTGATTGAATATGAATGTTCTTTATTCAAACACTCTGTTGTGTTTTGTTGGTTCAGTGTGGCATCAATGCGTCTGGCCTACAAAGAGCTGGAGATTGACAGGAAGATGGAAGAGAAAAGGTTGCAGAACCTGGAGGGGAAGAAGAGGGAGCAGGCTGAGAGGCTTGGCATGGGCTTAGGAACCAGGAGGTAACTTTATATCCTCTGTCATCTGTTACTCATTCTACATTCTGCAATTTTTTTTTTTTTTTTTTTTTTTTTTTTTTTTTTTTTTTTTTTTTTTATATAAAGGTATGTTGACCAGCTGAGACATGTTTGGTGTCTAACTTGTTTGCTTCTTTAGTTTTGCACCAGAGCTATGTTAAGGGTAGTGTAGCCAACCTATTTTAGCATAGGGCTGGGAGATATTGCAAACAAAAAATTGAGAAAAAACTATTATTATTTTTTTAGTTCTTATGTAATGCAATTGAAAAATTATGCAATTTATTTATGAAATGTTTTATTTTTTCTTACTTAGAATGGGCTTTAGAAAATGTAGGTGTGCAAACACACCATTTAGAGAAAATAGTGCAACGATCCTTTTAAACAAAGGATACAAGCTCATTCCTCAGTGAAGTGCTGTTTATCTCTATTCTGGCGTTTTTTGGAGTATCGCAGGCTGTAGGAAGCATTCAGCAAGTTAAGAAGGCTGTGCTTTTCCTTTGTATTGGTTTAAAATTCTAAATCGCATTTATGGAGCTTTTTTTTTATTATTATTAAAAATGTTTAACATTATATCTAAACATGTAAAATCTCGATTAGAACATTCTGAAAATCACGTTAAACCATCTGTTCGAATGAATTGTGTTAATTGCAGCACTTTAGCATCATAAATTTAGCATCTGTTTCACACCTTTTGGTGTTAATGTGTACATAATCAAATATATATTGATGTGAGAGAAATATGTAGTTGCAAGACTAAAGAAGCAAATGTTCGACACCGAACATGTCAATGGGTTTGTTAGTAAGCCCTGATGTGCTGGGTGGGAAAGGAAAAGTGCCGAATATGCACTGGACGGTTTAAACACCGATCTAGATATAGTTTCCACAGATTGTCGTGCTAAAGTAAAGAAGATAAAACTTGTGCATCTCGTTTTTTTATTTCTTTCTTCTCCAGTGTTGTGTCACACTCTGTGATGTCAGAGATGCAGGTGATTGAGCAGGAGACCCCCGTGAACTCAAAGTCCTCCTCTCGCTCCCGACTGGACATGTTTGATGAGCCTGGGTTTACCTCTGGACCACCAAAGTAAGTGGCAGGGCTGAGCTGTCAATCAGCACACTTGTTTGTCCCCCAACATCCCAAGGGCTACATCGTGCTTAAGCAAACACACTGGCAGGTGCTGATTGTTTACCGTGTCACACAACATGTACTGCCATGTACATAGAAAATGTGTTGCACCAAATCTAAATTCTGTTCTTGTTTTTTTTTGCACGTGCAGTGAAAATTTTTTCCCCTCAAAGTCTTACGTGTGTGTGTTGTGCCATGGCAGGTACAAGGACAACCCCTTCACTACAGGAGACAGCTTTGGCTCACGGTGGGATTCTGATTCAGGCTCCGCCTCCTTCTCCTCCTCTTGGGCTCTAGAGAAGGAGGAGCCCAAAGAGACTGAAGTGACCATCTCAAGCATCCAGCCAATCGGGGAAAGGTTTGTTAAGACTACAGACATACAAACGTATATTGAATTTTGTATATTATTGGCCTGACATTTCTAGATAAAATATCAGCAGTGTAGAATTGTCACGGACTTTAAATGGATGGTTGAGAGATTTGTGTGGCGCGTCTCAGGTTGCCCAGCAGAAGGAAACCGGAAGCTTCCGTGTCCGTCGCAGAGTCCAGCGAGGCACGGCAGAAGTTTGCTAATGCTAAAGCGATCTCGTCTGACATGTTCTTTGGGCGTGAGAGCAATGCTGAGGTACCGACACAGCTCGCATATACCTGTTCACCTGTTCAAATAAAAATTAATTGCTTGTTAATGAATCAACCTTAAGATCAACCTTAATGTCAGGCATTTTGTTTGGTTAAACTGGGTGTCCCTCAGAGCTCTTTAATGCGTGTTTCAGTATGAGGCCAAGGCTCGTCTGGAGAGCATGTCCGGCAGCACATCTATTAGCTCGGCCGATCTGTTCGGGGATGGAAGCAGCCGCTCGACAGGTGAGCGCCACTGTTTTATGGAATATTGTTTGCAATTGAAAGATAGACCACGTGTGCTTATACTGATAGAGTTGTGTTTGTGTGTTCTGTAGGGGGATCAGGATTCGAGGGTGTGCTTCCCTCTGGACCGGACATGGCCCAGTTTAAGCAGGGCGTGAAGACCGTGGCTGGAAAAATGGCCGTGCTGGCTAACGGGGTCATGAACACCATTCAGGTGAGTCACATCGGAACGAGTAGTCTGACTGTCTTGAATTGTGACAAACAGGTCTGACAAAAACTTTAATGCTGTACAAGTCGCGCACAGTTTAGTGTTTTCCCGATATCATAAAACCTGATGCAAGACACACACATCAACGATTACACTCATTCGAGTTAGGAAGCGATTGAGACTGAATCGCACAACAGCTACCAATCAGGGAGGGTGAAGGCTAACACGTGCTAACTCTGAGACACGTGAAGCTAGCTAACCATGCGACGCACTAAGAGGATGCGAGCTCACAGATGCTCATGATTGGTTAGTGTTGCTGTGATCGACAGGGGAGAGAGAGTAACGAGGGAGAGCGGCCAGTTACACTGCAGCCACAGATGGCTAGCATCATCAGGATTTTAATTCCTGACAATACAGTGCCAGTTGCCAGTGTTTGAGTCCTGTGGGATCCCAGTCCCAATACGCACATCTACCCTGAGCATTCATAGTCTGTGAGAACAGAAGGAGGATCTTAGCTCTCCATCAAACAAGCAGCGGGTAGCAAACAGCAACATGTGAAAGTTTTAATGTTGGCTGTTCAAATAAATGATTGACGCTTTGATTGAGATGAGGATGCCACTGTTTTTGCATCTTCTAATGGGAAACTTTTTATTTGAAAGCATGATTCAAGGCTTTTGAGCTTGATTAAAGAGCTACGCTCCAGCCAGTTTCCACAACGCATTCGTTCATGCAGCTCTACTGTTTGCTTTCTGACTTTTCCAAACCACCATGCTCCGCCCCATCTGAAGTACTCTGACACATGGCATCAGAAGCCTGTTGTAATGGAAGTATAAATCAGACCTCATAAGAATATTGTACGGTATAATCTGGAGTTGCTGGGCTCTTTTATATATGTGCAAATGAATCAGACAAACGAAGCAAAATTTCATCTATCGGGAGTTGAATGACACGTTAACGGGTTTCTCACACTAATGAGGCGTAAAAGAATAAAAATACTGGACATATATTTATCTAAATCAGCGAGGCTGATCTCTGGATAGGAGAAAGGGAGAATTTAAAAGTTGCTTTTACAATATAATCATGGCAATTACTACTTCTCACTCTTTTATATTATTATAGGATTTAAATAATACAGTGACCCTTTTCCAATCTTAACTATATATTCGAAGCTAGTCCAGATTGTAGTTATAGCACCATCAGAGAGTTGAAAAGTTCCTGTTGTTCCACTCCCAGTCATGTGCAGTATTCTCCTAACTTCCTCTCTTTCTCTTTTAGGACCGCTATGGCTCTTACTGACAGGACTGCACGATTCGAACAGGAAAGGAAATGACATCAAACAGGACATACCACACTGCTGACTGGATCAGGCTTTGTTTTTTTTTTCCTCCTCTAATGCATTGTACCTGAAGCACAGAGGGAGAAAATACAGAAACAAAAAGAAAAGGAGGAGACTGCACAACACAGGACCTCCTTATCTCTTTTCCCAGTCTGCCTACAGGCTTTTGTAGATTCTCTCTCTCTCTCACTCACTCACTCACTCACTCACTCACTCACTCACTCACTCACTCACTCACACACACACACACACACACACACACACACACACACACACACACACACACTCTGACTGTCTCTCTTTCTCTCTCTCTCACACACACACACACTGACTGACAGTATTTCAGTTTTTTTTTCCTTGGAAGTCCTCAAAGCTGTAGAAAGTGTGTTTTTCCGAACCGCAGTGCTTTCTGTTGAAACTAACCGTGCTGGCTTTTTTTTTTTTTTTTTTTAAATGCCATATTACTGGTCTGAGATTTCATAGAATTGATTTAAGTATTCTCTATGAAATATGTATATCCAAACTTATCCTTAGCTCTTCAATGTTTTCATTGCTTTTTTGTATTTAAGTGGTATTATATTCTTCATGGGCATGTGCATTCATGACTAGTACATTCACCTCACGCAGAAAGGGAACCAAGATGGTTATATTTCAAGTTCAATTGGAAATCTGTGAGGTCCAGTGACTAAAAATGGATATTGTCCTAAACTGTATGAGTGAGGTAGCTTTTAGATGTACAGGATCTACCAATTCGAGATGTTTCGAACGTTAAAGAATGGACGGAGAACGAGCCGACGTGCAATACGTCATCCTCTTTCGTAAAGATGGACACATCAGATTTTGCTGTCTGAAAATCATTTTGAAAAGCGTCGTGGTTTTGTGATCTTTCTCCAAGCATGCTCGTTCAGGCCCGTGATCGTAAAACTCCTTTCAAAGCAAACCTCGAGAAAGTCGTACTTTTAACAAGCTGCAGACGGAGCAGAGGAAATCTGGCAGATATTATCGATGCAGATCGAGAATGGGGTTCACAGACTTGACGAGGCGTCTGCAGCCTCTTACACGTACATCAGTTCTTAGACTGGTGTGGATTTTAATGAGTTAAACAGGATTAAAGATGAACTGAATGATTTTGACAAATCCTTATGTGATCCTTCCTGATACATGCATTAGAAAAGGTGTCCCCCCCCCCCCCCCCTTTAGATTGAAACTGTGTGCTCTTGAAAAATCTCAACGTCCATATTCATGAAATTTGTCTTGTTTGTGAAATTGAAAAAATAAAGGACGTTAATTCGACTTCACCTGAAAATAGGTGTTTATTGTAGATCTGTGGAAAAAAAAATTAAGTTTTATGTAAATAAAAGTTAACCTCCAAAATGCAATCATTTGACATCACTGTATTAAAAACTTTTTTTTTTTTTTTTTTTTTTTAAAAAGAAAGAAAGCACAAATTAACAGTGACCGAAAGCATAACATTTAACAAGTCCCAAAGGAAATAAAAAAAAGTGGTGTAGGTTCTGACCCCATAAAGCTGCTGCACAAAATGAAAGAATCAGGGCTTTGATGTGGGTCTCCACATGTCAGTGCTTTCATGCGCTCTCTTTCAGGGAGAACCTTTCATCTAGTCTTCTTGCACATATCGAACAAGTCAACCTGTCCAATCATCAAGACAGAATGAGAACTAATGGAGAAGCACACAGCCCAGACCTACAGAATGATTCTCTAATCACAGCCTCGATCGTAGAAGGGTCAGGAACCCTCTGATCACAGATAACACAAGCAAGTCAGCCTTCAAGATGAAGGGAAGAGAAATGTGTATTTATAACACCTGAATGCAAACAACAGATCTGCTTCATCATTTGCAGCGACAACGATCAATGGAAGGAATCATTTATGAAAGACAGTTAGGCTGCACGATTTGTCATATTTTAACGCTGATCATTCTTGTATCTGATTGGTCAGTAGCAGCTCTGACGGGAGTTCCGGCTGTGTTCCAAATCAGGTTTGTATTAATGCGCTTGTTCTAGTACGTTACTCTTTCTACAGTAATGGCTAATTTTCACAGGGACTTGTATCGCCACATAAAAAAGTGCCGGTGTTTAACAAAACAAAGCACATAATTGTTGATATGGTGACGTTTTCTGTAAGGAGACGTGTATTTAACATTTTATGGAAGGAGTCTCCAGTGTCAGCACTTAGTAACTTAAGTTTTACCTCATGTGAGAATCTTTAGAAAAGAGGACTTTGTGCTTTCTGGTTTCTCTAGAGCCAGAAGACAAGCTGTGTTTTTCTGTCTTATTAGAGGCTGGTGATGGAACAACTCTTTATAGCTGCTATCGTACAAGTACTAACAAGAACTTCTTTAAACATTAAACATAACTATAAACTGAAACTTTAAATTGTTGGTCAATTGCCGTGGTATAAGAGGAATAAAACACTTCAGGATGTGCTGTTACAGGAAAATAATGGACTTTGGCGTTGTAACTTTATTTTATTCCATACATAACTGTGATATTGGTTAGCATGTCCAAAGTTTAATTGGCTATTTTTATTTATTTTTAAAAATCCTGAGCTTCCAATTTGTTCCAAATTACGTTTGGAAAAAGTTCAGTAAAGTCGTGTGTAAATGTTTGCATAAGCCAACCTGAACTAGAACTCTTTCGTCGAGATTTACAAAAGTTCCGGAAAGGCCGATTTTCTTCACACTCGCGTGCGTATGTTGATCACCCGTAAAGAGCAAAGCGAATTCTTACCTCGGCTCATTTGCATTTAGTGATGCCAATAAAACTCCATAAACGGTAGCGAGCACAGAGGGCTGGAAACATACAGTGATTACGGTGGGGACAAAAAGGCAGAAGTGGAAATTATTTTGACTCGTGTCTATGCCAATAAAAATATTTAGCAGTGTAACAGCACCTCAGAAGCTCAAAATCTAGAGACAAAAGATGAATTAGAGACAAAACAGTGGTGTTCTGTGAAACACACACCAAAACACAAATCCTTTCCCTCATAAGCGTGATCTTAATCTTCCATCAGCTGAGGCATTTGTTTACGGTTCCTGGTTATTCTGTTTATATGTCACCAATTCTTTCGTTACAATTGAATGACTAGTTTTATTTGTCTTAACTGATGTGTGTGTTGGCTCACTTTCTTTCTTTTCGGACTTTTTTTTGACATTATAGTCAAATATGTCATGGTTTACATTAGTTAGTCATCTTGTACGTAAATTTACACACACACTCAGGAGCACGAGTATGATACGATGATTTTTCTGAAATTGACAGGATTTTCAGGAATGCTAAATTCCTTGTTTAAACGATCCTATGAAAGATTTAGGAATAAATTCATTGGTATCCAGTTTAAAGACATATACTTTTAAAGAACTGTAGGCTCATAATGTAAAAATAAAAGTGCAAGGGAACCAGTTTGGTCCTAAACTAACACCCTAGCCGAATGTGGTAAATAATCTATCTTTTTTGACATTATTGTGCAGCCCAATATGAAAGTATATATTAATGTGCTTTGTAGTCAAGCAAATTTATTTCCTTATTAAACACCACGTAAGTTCCCTTATTGCTGTTTAATGATTAATAAAAGGAAAAAAAGAGAAAAGAAAGAATGTGCTTGACTCTCAGTGCAAATGAAATACTTCTTCCCTGCATTTTTTGGCCAACTCCATAGAGAGTTAAAACTGCAATACGAAACAGCCAGACTTCTTTTCGTAGCCGCTTATGGTTGGTGCATATTTGATAAGTGAAGCTTATGATTTCGAGAGTTGAATAAAACCACATTAATTGATCCAGGCGTATGAATAAAAGTTATTCTTTTCCCACAGAGCGCATCTCTCTGCTAAAGGATCCTGTGCCACGGAAAGCGTCGGATTCAGCATCGCGGTCTGGGACGGGAACTCGGGCCAATCCTCTGGCATTTTACCTGTGAGATGAAAATGTCAGATTTCTTTTTTTTGTGAGGATGCTCAATAACTGTACCACATTTCTGAGACAACAAATGATGCTCACCTTCTTTTGCGAACTCGATGAAGTATTTTGTGAGCGTTTGCTGAAACGCTTTGTCTTTAGAGGTCATCGTGCCGAGTGCCATCTCGAGGCCGCCGAAGAACGCCAAGCTGTCCATAATGTGGAAGGAGAAGCGGCTTGGATAAGGGAGCAAGGTGGATGAATCAGCTGCTTTGGATGGAGTGTACGTCACCAGGTAGCGGTACACAGGGCTCTTCAAAACCTCTGGAAAAATTTAAGAGATAAAAGATGACAGTTCAACTCTTCAAGACTTCACTCCTGGGCTGTCTAGACCTGGCAGATGTCATATCAATCAGTTTTAATAGGCTGACCATACTTTTGTCTCGGCCTATATTTTGCGCACCAATGCTGGTTTCAACACATCCTCATTACATTCCCCTAATGAGTCCGAGGGAGTTGGACTGTAGTATTTAACTGCTAGAACTGTAAATGGCTTGGTCTACAAATTTTGGTTTTGAAATGGAAACCACATCAGATCGCAATACCTTCTGGGTACAAGTGGACAGATTTGATCCCTAAGCTGTACAAGGGCTAATCTATTAAACTTCACTTGAGCTCATATTAATAAAAAGTGTTCATATAGAGCCTATAAATTCAATGCTATTAAAAAATAATAATAATAATAATAATCACAATACGGTCATTCATTCAATTTAAAGTCTAAATTAAATCTACTTCAATAGCAACAAACATAGGCTATGGCAAGCAAAGGGAAAGTCTAAGTACAGACAATGTATCTACAATACCATTTCTGTTGTAAGATATATTGCAAAGATTGTGAGAGGGAAATGGGTATTATAGAGTGGCTCACGACCATACCAGGTGATGATTAAAAAAAAAGATGTATTGCAGATACTGCAAATCAGAAATGCACACACACCATGGTGAACTTGTTTCTTTTGGGGCTAATTTAAGGTCTTTTTTTCTGTGTGTGTGTGTGTGTGTGTGTGGTTTTTAAAAAAAAAAAAAAAAAAAAAAAGATGTAATTGGGCTCAAAACTTGGCTGCCAACCTTAGCTGGAGCAGTTGCTCAACCTTGGCATGTATTAAACAGAAGGTTCGAACCAAGTGTTTTCAAGACCTGAAAGACGTGAAGCCTATAACAGAATTTGGTTTATATAAATAATAGATGATAAAAATATGCCTCATGTTTAGGATTTATAACACACAATAAGAGAAGAACCACAGCTTTTTAAGGTCATAAGGCAGATGGGTTTATGTGGACCTGCAGCTTGCTTGGCCAGGTGGCTACTGGGGCAGCTGGCTCTCATATCTGACACTAAAGTTGTGTAGAGTCTTTCAGGACAGCGGTCATTGGTTTGGCATGGAGCAGAACTGTTATACAGCCTCAGGGCCTGGGACAGCACATCCTCTCCAAATGGCCTCAGCTTCTCTACACACACACAGAGAGAAAGAGAGAGAGAGAGATAGTTGAGAAGAATATGAGTTTTCCGATTGTGCTTTAGGTATTGTAGTAATAGCACTAACTAGGATACCTGATAGAAAAAAATGGTAGTCGCCCCATGTCCAGGTGGAGATGTTCTTCATTGGTGGACTGAGAAGAGTTGAGAAGATCAAGACCCATGCATACATTTATTTCCATGATTTTGTGTTGTCTTGATGGCAAACAAATGTAGCTTGTAATATTTACCTGAAGTCAGTTTCTTGCTCTGCTGTTCCAACCACGAATGGAACGTCATTGTAAAATCCACCTTTCTCCCAAGATTTTAATGAAAGAGTGGAGAGAACATGACCATCTAAAACTGCAACTGGACCATATGACTTCCCTTTAACAGGGATGTCTGTTAGTCCATCTTTGGCCCAGGATGGGTATTCCTCCCATGGAATGGCCTGGGTGGACAAAAAGGGAAAGGGTATTCTTTAATTTCTTTACACATTACACACAAGCTCTATTCTTTGCTTGAATCAAGCCTGAACTAGGTAATCAATGGCTGCACAAGCTTGATTAATGATCCGAGGTGTTTTGGAAGCTAGAACCAAAGACAAATGTGGACTGGATGGGGTTCCTCTGGATCAAGAACTTCTTTCAATTTTATTAGTGACAGCAGAACCCACTACAAAACTGAGTTTGGATTTAAGCTTCTGACATCAAATAAACTCTGACTGGAAGAATTTATTTTCAGCTGAAAGTCTGTACATTGAGACTGGCTATGGTGGTAATCCTGCAATTGATTACTGGTTTCAGGTGTTTTGGAATCTGAAACAGAAGACAAATGATGGGAAAGGGTTGGAAGAGGAGCCAGGGTTTGGCTGTGTGTATTTCACCTGGAGGATCCGAGTTATGTTGAGCTTTCGAAGGCAGGTGGCATCTTGGCAGCCGGATCTCTTCAAGAACACTAGGTTGTCTTGTTCGGCTGAGTCCAACGAGGCGTTAGAGACGAATGAGGAACTCATTCCAATTGCACGATGAAACAGACCCTTAGCTTGAGGCGAAATCATCAAAGCCCATACTGACGTTCCTCCTTGTAAAAGAATTGGAAATGGTAACATTAGTCAGCTAACCACACCGGTGAATGCATACAATGCAAGATGCCATACTCGGTGATCTTGATTTGTTAGGACATGTTCTTAGATAAGCATCTATTTTGTGAAGTTTGTGAAATGCAATGCAGGGCTGCACATCATTCCTGTCTGGAAACTCTGTAGGGATTTTTAAGTGGCTCAGGAGTGAAAGAAGCATGAGACCACACATCCATCACATGGCAGGGATTGGTTAACAAAAATGTTTTTCCAGGAACAAAAAGGCATAGTGATCCAAAAATGTGTCCTATTGTGAAAAAAATCACATTCACCACCCTAAGGCATAAATAAAAAGTAACCGGACAGTACTGCATAGTTTACAGTGCAGTCTGTAAATATGTTTATATCACTGCACTGTTGAATTCTGATAGGTCAGAAGGTGTTTTATTTATTTATTTTTTCTTAATTATACCATTATACCACCATTATACTATTATACCACAGTTGAATGCTTCAATCTGATTGGTCAGGAGGTGTGCATTATTTTTGTATAACAGCCCGGCTCAGAAAGTATTTCCAGCTGTATCATAAATGAGAATAGCAATGTGATCGTTCTTATATGTTATTACTTCTATAGCAACAGCAGGGACATGTACAGCAGACGCTCTACATAATCTAAGACTAATAATAAACTTTATAATAAATACAATTAAAATTATTATTATTATTATTATTTTTAAAAAGGTGTCGTTAGACAAAGAAAAATGTGCAATCTTTAAAAAATTTTTTTTTTTTTTTTTAGGATTTATGGAAAGAGTCTCGGTTGAA
Source organism: Ictalurus punctatus (assembly GCF_001660625.3). Classification (NCBI taxonomy): domain Eukaryota; kingdom Metazoa; phylum Chordata; class Actinopteri; order Siluriformes; family Ictaluridae; genus Ictalurus; species Ictalurus punctatus. Next base: position 6,965,036 of record NC_071284.1, read on the forward strand.
AGTAGTTTACAAAGTTTCCCAGCTCAGGAAAGTCTTCAGGACAGTAAGTTTATGCTTTCTGGTTTCTCTGTAAAACGTTTCTTGAGAGCGAGCAGGTGAGAGAGCGAGTGAGTGAGTGAGTGAGTGAGTGAGCGAGAGAGAGAGAGAGAGAGAGAGAGAGAGAGAGGGAGGGAGGGTGGGGGTGGTCAAGTGAGGAAATGACTGTTTATTGTTGCTATAACATACAGTAAGTGATAAAGTTATTTCCCTTTATTAGCCAATCACTGTGGTATAAGTGGAATAAAACACTGTTACAGGAAAATATTCAACATCAGGGTGGTAATGCACCACATCATCCCGTCGTGTACACAATCCATCTAATATGGACATACACAACCAACATATGAGTGAAATAATTACAGGTCATAGTCATTGTTTGTTTTAAATCCAACATGCTGGAATGCACTGCACTGTACATACAGCATGTGTTAAAAAGAAGTATAGAGGAGCTAGTTTTTATAGAAAACTTATTTGAATTCTGACCAAATATGGTGACTTTCTTTGGGTCTCCACCGAACACATGGATGTTTTTTTGAACCCACTGAAGAGCTTGAATCTGGTCCATGAAGCCGTAGTTCCCTGCATTAAAAAATGATCCACTTTAGTAATCCTGTACCAAATCAACCTGGTTATAAAACAAGGAACAAACACTTTGAGCACATCTGTCTATAACTACTTTAACTATACTGTAACTACAAATGTAGATCTAATCTGACAGCTGCGTTGAAAAGATGAAGGACTGACCTGAGGTATTGGTGGGAGAACCTTTTCTCAGCAGCTCCAGAGCCATGAAGCCAAATGCATTAAGCCTGTAGTTCAGACTGACAAACACAGTTTGTGTTCGGTTCGCCAGCTCCTCAGTGGGCGAGTAGCCTTTCTCCTGTCCACTCAGCATGTGCAAGTGTCCTCCATGGATCCACACCATGACAGGCAGGGCACTAGTAGGCAGCAAGGTGGGTGTCCAGACGTTCAAGTGCAGGCAGTCCTCTTGACCCATCACGTGCCCGTTTTCCCTCAGAGGCCGCACCTGGGCACACATGCTACGAAAATGTGTGGCATCATAAACGCCATCCCAGCACTTTCCATTTGCTTTCAGGTCCGCTGGAGGTTGCCAGCGGTGTTCGCCAACAGGTGGCACGGCATATGGGATACCTTTGAAGGAGTAGGCACCGTCTTTCCTTCGTCCATGCAGCAAGCCGCAGTCTGTAAGCACTGTGGCATATCCACGGGATGGAGTCTGAGCCAGGTAAGCCAGGTATCCAGCAAGAGTGAGAAGGGCAAGAACGCCACAGCCAATCAAAAACATACACCTGCGGGACACTTGTAGGAACGGGCTGACGTAGTAGCGGTGGGCATATTGGACCTCCTCTTCAGACTCATCCTGAACGAGGTAGCGGTACTCGTTCCTTTCAGGGACCTCAAACGCGTCCTCGTTCATTTCTCTAAGCCACACAGGTATATACAGTAAATATATCAATGTCATGTCAGGTTTCAATTCTAAAATTTGATATGACCTTACTGTTTTAACAATAAATAAGAAAATGAACCTGTCAACTTTAACATGCCATTACCAAACTGCTTACATTCTACTGTCGTTATTGTGTATCACTATTATTATTGCAAACTGCAAGATTATGACTTATAAGATTGTATCATTCATATTTGAACTGTTTCATGACTACTATTTGTAATGTTTTTGAATGCAGAAAATGACACCAAACAAGCATTAGCGTTTAGTCAGTTGGACATTTAAACATGGTGTTTAGGCTTTCTTTGTTCATCCTACAATTAATTTGAACTCATAGATAATTTGAATAAAAGTATCCTTCAAATGAATAAATACAAATGGGTTGGAGTTAGTAGTAAAGCGTGAGATAACATGATACCACCAACATTCTCAATGCACCTAGCATTTCAGGTACCATATAAATTACAGTGCCTTGCATATGTATTCATCTCACTTGAACTGCTAAAAAAAAAAAAAAAAAAGAAACTGAAGGAAGAAGAAAGAAATTGGTTCTGTTGCAATCAGTTGCGGTCAGAGAGCAAAACTAAATAAACAGGAACATGTTAAAACAAGTCTGGAACAAAGTTCTGGGAAGTATCATTCAGGGTATGGTTATAAAAAAAAACAAACATTTGAACTGCGAACACCCTGTGGTGCACTATTAAGTCCATGAGTTAAAAAATTGGAAAGAATATGGCAAAAGGCTGCCTAGAGAAGGTCGTCCACCAAAAGCCAATGACCAGGAAAGGAGTTTAGTAGGAGAAGCCAGCAAGAGGCAACGGGTAACTCTGAAAAAGCTAGAGTGATCCACAGTTCATATAAGGGAAGTTGTTCACAGGACAACCATAGCCTTGACACTTCACAAAGCTGGGTTTTATGGATGAGTGGCAAGAAGAAAGACATTATTGTGGGGGGGGAA